>NW_027662834.1:0-17073 GCF_963989245.1 Nansenia antarctica
GGGGTAGACTACCGCAGGGGTCTTGGACTGGGTCCTGGAGTTCAGCAGCGGAGAGCACTGTTCCGTTTGGCCGGCGAAGGGCGCAGGTTGGCCGGCTTGCCCGGCTCATGACCCCGCTGCGGCACGGAGGCAGTGTCCTGGACAGTGTCACATGTGTAGTGGGTCTGAGTGGAGCCAGGCCACCGGGGTATATAACTGCTCTGAGTGGAGCCAGGCCGGGGGATATAACTGCTCTGAGTGGAGGCAAGGCTGGGGTGCATAACTGCTCTGAGTGGAGCCAGGCTGGGGTGTATAACTGCTCTGAGTGGAGCCAGGCCGGGGTATATAACTGCTCTGAGTGGAGCCAGGCCGGGGTACATAACTGCTCTGAGTGGAGCCAGGCCGGGGGATATAACTGCTCTGAGTGGAGCCAGGCCACCGGGGTGTATAACTGCTCTGAGTGGAGCCAGGCCGGGGTGTATAACTGCTCTGAGTGGAGCCAGGCCGGGGTATATAACTGCTCTGAGTGGAGCCAGGCCGGGGTGTATAACTGCTCTGAGTGGAGCCAGGCCGGGGTACATAACTGCTCTAACAATACTCCTCACAAGGAGGGAATCTGGCCTCCACATATTTGGAGTTCACCATAAGCGAACTCATGGCCATTAATTTTCGGAGGCATAAAACAATAATTGTTCTCGAGTTGTCTTTTTTCTCGTGCCCATAACACCCTCCTCCTCGCTGTCAGAGGAATAAAGTCAGGAGCCCACGTGACCTGGCCAGCCAATGGGCGTGTAGCAGCTTCATTAAGGAGAACTGGCCAGCCAATGGGCGTGTAGCAGCTTCATTAAGGAGAACTGGCCAGCCCAATGGGCGTGTAGCAGCTTCATTAAGGAGAACTGGCCAGCCAATGGGCGTGTAGCAGCTTCATTAAGGAGAACTGGCCAGCCAATGGGCGTGTAGCAGCTTCATTAAGGAGAACTGGCCAGCCAATGGGCGTGTAGCAGCTTCATTAAGGAGAACTGGCTGCCACAACAACGACGGTCAACTCAAATCAACTCTGCAGAAAGATCTTTTGCAGAATGAAAGCAAACATCGGAAAATAGCCTATAGCCCCGTATTATTGAATTTAAAATTACATTAATTAAATTTAAAATTAATAAACTACAAATGTAATAACAATATAGAGATAGGCTATATTCATGAAAAACAGCTGTGCCTCCGTGCTACACTCAACCTTCATTCATTCATAGCCTACATTCTCATTCTATAGATTGACATCTACGTCTCTCATGCTGTTGCGGTTTGACGACTAACAAAAGGTTTGAGATGCTCCTTGGCACAAACAGCCAGAATGGAGGACGGCCTTTGTTACTGGGAGGTCATCCAGGAGGGCCTGCGCCACGAAAACAACACGTCGTAAAAAAACAGAGAGAGAGGGGGGGGGGGAGAGAGAGAGAGAGAGAGAGAGAGAGGGGGTGGAGAGAGAGAGAGAGAGAGGGGGGGGGGGGAGAGAGAGAGAGAGAAAGGGGGGGGGGGAGAGAGAGGGGGGGGGAGAGAGAGAGAGAGAGAGAGAGAGAGAGAGAGAGAGAGAGAGAGAGAGAGAGAGAGAGAAAGCTCAGACTATTTGGAGCTAAACCTGGGAGCCATGCACCTCAGGGTGAATTATGAAACCTGCTTAGATTCAGTTCAGTGCAGTTCAGGGTTACTGCTTCATTGATTCACATTTGATATGGAAGCTTCATTAAATTGCTCCTGTAACTCTGTTCAGTAGCCCAGTAACCTAACTACTCATATAGTAACTACTCATACACTAACTACTCATACACTAACTACTCATACACCATACACTAACTACTCATACACTAACTACTCATACACTAACTACTCATACACCATACACTAACTACTCATACACTAACTACTCATACACCATACACTAACTACTCATACACTAACTACTCATACACCATACACTAACTACTCATACACTAACTACTCATACACTAACTACTCATACACTAACTACTCATACACTAGTAACTACTCATACACTAACTACTCATACAGTCATACATGGACTGGCTGTGGTCATTATGGTGCATGAAGAGCTTCCTGATAAAACTGATGTTAGTCCAGAACATTCTGTGTAGAGATTTTATCCCCATAATATCATTTCATCATCGGCGTTTTTGCATCGACCATATACTCCCCTAGAACCGGATCTGTGACTGAGATCTCTTCACACAAATTCGGTTCTACAGGGTATATATAGACCAGCAGATACAGGGTATATATAGACCAAATAAATAAATGCGCTAACACTGCATCTAGATTGGGCAACATTTTCCCTCGAAGGCAAAACAAGTATTTTCCATTCCACCATATTCCATCATATTATATTCCATTCTATTCTATTCTATTCTATTCCATTATATTCCATTATTGTCTATTCTATACTTTCTAATGAAATATGTCTTCATTATTTACAGTCGTTTTGGTTTTGGTTGCAGTCTGTTTCCAACAGGTGTGTTACCTCTAACAAACACAATTCGATTCCATGTCGACTTGTTGTTGGCCTTATATTCATACTGCCGTCTACAACAGAGTTTATACATCTTATAGACTCCCGTCTACAACAGAGATTATACATCTTATAGACTCCCGTCTACAACAGAGATTATACATCTTATAGACTCCCGTCTACAACAGAGATTATACATCTTATAGACTCCCGTCTACAACAGAGATTATACATCTTATAGACCCTAGTCTAGAACAGAGATTATACATCTTATAGACTCCCGTCTAGAACAGAGATTATACATCTTATAGACTCCCGTCTACAACAGAGATTATACATTTTATAGACTCCCGTCTACAACAGAGATTATACATCTTATAGACCCTAGTCTAGAACAGAGTTTATACATCTTATAGACTCCCGTCTACAACAGAGTTTATACATCTTATAGACTCCCGTCTAGAACAGAGTTTATACATCTTATAGACTCCCGTCTACAACAGAGATTATACATCTTATAGACCCTAGTCTAGAACAGAGATTATACATCTTATAGACTCCCGTCTAGAACAGAGATTATACATCTTATAGACTCCCGTCTAGAACAGAGATTATACATCTTATAGACTCCCGATGTTGCGGACCTCGTCCCTCTCTCCAGGGCCGGACTTATGCATGGGCTACCCTGGGCTTGAGCCCAGGGGCCCCGGGCTACAAGGGGCCCCAAAATAAATCCAAATGTATGAATAAATATTTGCTCTTTGATTTTGAATTAATAAATTACGTTCAAATTGGAAAAAATTTGTTTTGTCGCAGCGCAGGGCACGGAAATACAGCCCCCCCCCCTCCCCCGCGGGCATGGAAATACAGCCCCTATCACTATTCCTACTGGACGCTCTGATGAATGACGTGTTTTAATTTGTTTAATTATACTGTATATTTAGGCCAATTTACATCGACGCGTCACGCGCAGGGCAGGGGCATCATCTTTGGTGGAGCGATTGTCAATGTCATGATCATGGCGGACAGGAGGAATTACGAGAGTGGAGCGCAAAAATGAAAAATGAAAAATGAAAAAGTGGAACGCGAAAGGGAGACACTGAGAAAAACTCCAAAACTTACTGGGTTTTTCAAACCAGTCGTAGATGCTTCATGAGTTCAGACACTCGCGCCCAGACACATACTGTAGCTGTCCAATACACACCTCACTTACATTTCGTCTCAGGCACCCACACACTCCCCCCACGTAGGCCCTGTTAGTGTAGGTTTGTTATTTTGTCTGTCTTTATTAAATAAACATGTTATTATTGTCACCCTTGTCTCTGTGTCGTCTGTTCTGGGGTTCTGCCACATTTGACCGCTTGGTTCAGGCCTAACACTTGCTTTTTCTTCATGTGCTTTATGCCAATAACATACTCCATTGGGATACGTGTGTTTCTGGTCATAGGTTCTGGTTGGTGTAGTTGTAGCTTATCATTTTTAGTGTAGGTAGGGGCCCGAACAATGACTCAAGCCCAGGGGCCCCCACCCCCCTAAGTCCAGCCCTGCCTCTCTCTATGTCCATGGCTTTCTGCATAGATGTCAGCCATTGGCGGGAGGTCTCGGGGTCAAACCGAAGCCTTTCTCGATGTTTATCTCAGTTTATTATGTGTTCGACAGCTCGAGGGTCCAACGGGAGGTCACGGGTCTGGTTCTGTCTGGTCTGTCTGGTCCGCTCCCGGCCCCGAGTGTGTTGACGTATTTGAGGAACATTGCATACTCAACTGACAGAGCAACAGATGAGAACAGAGATGTTTTTACTTGGTGATTTTAATATAAACTGGAAGGATGAAACTAATGCAAATAAGATAAAGGTGTCGAGGTTTGCCATGTCTTGTAATATGACACAGATGGTGAACGAAGTGACAAGATTGTCATCTAGGAAAGGAAGGTAATTTAATTTAGCCATTTAGCAGACGCTTTTAATCCAAAGCGACGTACAATTACGAATTACAGGGACATTCCCCCTGGAGTAACTGAGGGCTAAGTGCCTTGCTCAAGGGCACACTAGTAGTGGTGTGGTTTCAGGCGGGATTTGAACTCACAACCTTCCGATCACAAGTCCAACTCACTACCACTAGACCACCACTACCCCAAGGTAAGGTGTGTAGAAACATGTATAGATTTGATTTTTTGCAACATACCAAAAGAGAGTTCTAAGGCAAATTCATTTCCTGTTGGATGGTCAGACCACAACATCACAACAATCACAAAAACCTACTAAAGTTCCTAGAAAACCACCACATGTCACAATAAAAAGGAGTTTCAAACACTTTGATAAGGACGTGTTTGAAAGAGATTTGGCTGCCACACCATGGGAGTTAATATATTTAGAGGATAATCTTGATCATGCAACTGAATGCTTCACAAAACTTCTAACTGATGTAATGGACCATCATCCTCCAGTGAGGAAGCGAACAATTAAAGCACGTTCCTCTCCCTGGATAGACGATGAACTTATGAAGATATTTAGTGAAAGGAGCAAAGCTAAAGTGACTGCCTCTCAAACGAAGCAGGAATCAGACAGAATCATTTATAGAAAGTTGCGCAATCATGCACTTAATATAAATCGTAAGAAAAAGGTATCTTTTTACGAAAACGCTTTTAGCAAATGTAAACATGACCCAAAAGCAACATGGAACACAGTTAGGGCCCTGCTAGGAACCTCCTCATCAATATTCCCAGCCAACATAGAAATCAATGGGGATGTATTGACAAAGCCAGCACAGAACCTAAGATTGAAAGTTAACTATCGAGCATCCGAGCAGAATATTGTAGAATTGATTAAAAAAAACATTCTGTCTGATAAATGTTGTTTATTTTCCCTGACATCAGAGACAACCAATGAAGTTCTCAAACTACTTCAGTCACTGCCCAGTGGAAAATCTGCAGGTTACGATTTCATTGAGAATAGCCTGCTCAGACCTGCTGCCTCCCTGCTCAGACCTGCTGCCTCCCAGATTGAGAATAGCCTGCTGCCTCCCTGCTCAGACCTGCTGCCTCCCAGATGGCTTGTCCCCTTACACACCTGTTTAACTGGTCATTAGAATCGGGGTGTTTTCCAAAGGTATGGAAACAAGCCAAGTTGTGTCCAATACCCAAAGATAACAAAAAAACAATTACTACTGACAACAATCGACCCATTAGTGTTCTGCCAGCTCTTGGTAAAGTTCTAGAAGGCATGGTGAGCAATCAGATATGGGACTATGTGGAAAGGAATGACCTCATCTCTCCAAACCAACATGCCTATCGCAAGGACCACTCCACTGCAACTGCCCTGATAGAGATGAGCGATAACTGGTTGGATCATATAGATAAAAGCAAAGCTGTTTCCCCACCCTTCTCGCTCCACTGTGGACTGCCTCACGGGAGGTGTTTGGGTCCATTGTTGTATACGCTGTAGTGAGTGTCAAAATATCTCCCACTCAATGTATTAAAACAGGTAGCTCAAGCACTAATAGGGAGTCAGATGTCCTGTGCAGAGGTTTGGGGAAATGTCCTGTGCAGAGGTTTGGGGAAATGCTCGAAAGGGTGAAATCAAGAGACTGCAGATAGCACAGAACAAAGCAGAACAATGCTCATATGATGCCTCAGTTATTGAGCGTCATAATATCCTCGGCTGGTCGTCAGTTAGTGATAGAGTTGATAGGTCTAAAATAAATATTTTTCACAATATCCAAACAAAAAACAGGCCCAAATCAATACTTTCCAGACACGAGTTGGTGAGAAACAGACATTCATTGAAGAACTACACAGACATCTAATTATGTCACTCCGAATTGTAGATGTTCTAGTGGTAAGCGCACATTTTCTTACAGAGCAAAGCTTTATGGAACAGGCAACCTGCCTCTCTCAGAG
The DNA here is from genome assembly GCF_963989245.1 of Nansenia antarctica. Taxonomy (NCBI): domain Eukaryota; kingdom Metazoa; phylum Chordata; class Actinopteri; order Argentiniformes; family Microstomatidae; genus Nansenia; species Nansenia antarctica. The sequence continues at coordinate 6,398 of NW_027662834.1, forward strand.
GCCTACCTACCTGCCTCTCTCAGAGGCCTACCTACCTGCCTCTCTCAGAGGCCTACCTACCTGCCTCTCTCAGAGGCCTACCTACCTGCCTCTCTCAGAGGCCTACCTACCTGCCTCTCTCAGAGGCCTACCTACCTGCCTCTCTACCTGCCTCTCTCAGAGGCCTCCCTACCTGCCTCTCTCAGAGGCCTACCTACCTGCCTCTCTCAGAGGCCTCCCTACCTGCCTCTCTACCTGCCTCTCTCAGAGGCCTCCCTACCTGCCTCTCTCAGAGGCCTACCTACCTGCCTCTCTCAGAGGCCTACCTACCTGCCTCTCTCAGAGGCCTCCCTACCTGCCTCTCTCAGAGGCCTACCTACCTGCCTCTCTCAGAGGCCTACCTACCTGCCTCTCTCAGAGGCCTACCTACCTGCCTCTCTACCTGCCTCTCTCAGAGGCCTCCCTACCTGCCTCTCTCAGAGGCCTACCTACCTGCCTCTCTCAGAGGCCTACCTACCTGCCTCTCTCAGAGGCCTCCCTACCTGCCTCTCTCAGAGGCCTACCTACCTGCCTCTCTCAGAGGCCTACCTACCTGCCTCTCTCAGAGGCCAACCTACCTGCCTCTCTCAGAGGCCTACCTACCTGCCTCTCTCAGAGGCCAACCTACCTGCCTCTCTCAGAGGCCTACCTACCTGCCTCTCTCAGAGGCCTACCTACCTGCCTCTCTCAGAGGCCTACCTACCTGCCCCTCTCAGAGGCCTACCTGCCTCTCTACCTGCCTCTCTCAGAGGCCTACCTACCTGCCTCTCTCAGAGGCCTACCTACCTGCCTCTCTACCTGCCTCTCTACCTGCCTCTCTACCTGCCTCTCTACCTGCCTCTCTACCTGCCTCTCTCAGAGGCCTACCCAGGAGACACTTCAAGAAACACATCAAAACTCACTTTGTTCATGGGGACTAATTTATGCAAAACCAAGTGAATGTATTGCTTTTCTGCTATTGTTATATATTGTGTATTAATGTGTTTTAATGCCATGTTTCAGAAGGTCTATTGACATGTACTGAAAGTGTATGAAGTAATGAAATACTGATTTTTGTAATGTTTTAATGTAAGGACTCTTGGAAGATTAGCCATTGGCTAAAAGAGGTCCTAATAAAAAATTAAAATAAAAACTCCCCGCTGTGCCTCTCCTCTACACGTCCACAGTCTAATGTTGTGTTAAACTAAACAGCAGTTAGCAGTTTTAGCTAACAGGAGGTGATGTCCACCATCACACCCTGCCTGGGGGACGACCGTTACCGTCCCCTCACACACGCTGACGGTTTATTAATACTACAATCAAAAGGTTTGTGAATAATATGATGTAATTGTGCTACTGTAAATACTTCAGAAACCCCCCCAATTTTTTTTTTTTAAATGACTGGACTTTTTAAATAGGCACTACATTTTATAATCACTGCTTTGTCTGTCTGTTTTGATTGTGTGTATTAATGTATGTGACCTATGTGTGTTTCTAATGTGGAAATGTGTCCTTGAGCTGCACTTCTGCCTGTCGAAGGAGAATTTCTGTCACTGTGTGACACAATAAAGCTATCTGCAATCTGGAATCTTGAATCATGTTGTGTCCCATTGGCTACTAGGCTCCAAATGTACCGCCAAAACATAAACACTAACTATACATCGATCATTTAAATGTGCAGTGTGAGCACAACAGTTAACCTCCACTAGACGCAGGTCGGAACACTTAACATCATGAACAGGATATTCAGCCAATCAGTGACTGTCTAACTGAACACGCCCCTGACGTGCGTACGGCGCTACGTATGGATCACGTCACTGGAATGATGGTGTGACGTAGCCCGTAAGGCTCTGGCACCGTCCTCTTCGTCTGACGGTTGGGCAACAGCGCCCCCTGCTGTATTAGAGTGAAACCTACACTCTGGAAATTAGCGGTTCAATATAGGTTTCTCCAAGATCCTCAACGTTTCCTTAAGAACCTTCGAGTTCTTCACACCTTGACCCTAACCCCAAATAAATACAATAGTAAATAATCTCAGAGAATCTTCTATGTGGTGGGGTTCATTGGAGAATGCCCTTTGAACCCTAAACTCGAGCTGCCTTACTGCTGTGAACTCTATTATCACTAGCGGCACCGCTAGTACAACCTGTCTTGTCTCTTACCGGCACTAACACCACCTTATCTCGTACTATGCATATTATTTTGTGTCTCTTATGTCCTGTACCACTGACACTTTTATCTTGAATAATACCTGTAGGAACTAGTTAACACGATAGTTGTTGCACTGTGCAATGGTGGTTTTAGGGTTGAGTGTGTGTCCCCTTGTCTAAATGTAAGGGGTGTGGTATGTAAGGGGTATGGTATGGTAAGGGGTATGGTAAGGGGTGTGGTATGTAAGGGGTATGGTATGTGGACGGTGGGTGTGGGGGGGGGGATATTTTTGGGGAAACATCGCTTATTTTCAAATCCCAATGTTGACAGGTATGATTATGCTTGATTTAGCCTATGTGCTGCAATGCAATGTCAGGATCCGAAGCCTATAATTAATTAATAACAAATAACAAAATTAATAACAATTTAATTAATTTTACTCTGTTACACTTGTGTAAAGTGACGTAACAAATAAACTTGAAACTTGAAAAATGTTAAACTTTGAACGCTCGTGACAACATTGGAATCTGAGCCGTTAGGAGAGAAACCTTCAAAAGGTAAAGTTGTCTCACTGTCTGCATATCAACATTACTATCTCAAACGACTCAGAATATTGTTCTTATATGAATAAGGTCTGGTGTGAATATCCTCTTATATGAATAAGGTCTGGTGTGAATATCCTCTTATATGAATAAGGTCTGGTGTGAATATCCTCTTATATGAATAAGGTCTGGTGTGAATATCCTCTTATATGAATAAGGTCTGGTGTGAATATCCTCTTATATGAATAAGGTCTGGTGTGAATATCCTCTTATATGAATAAGGTCTGGTGTGAATATCCTCTTATATGAATAAGGTCTGGTGTGAATATCCTCTTATATGAATAAGGTCTGGTGTGAATATCCTCTTATATGAATAAGGTCTGGTGTGAATATCCTCTTATATGAATAAGGTCTGGTGTGAATATCCTCTTATATGAATAAGGTCTGGTGTGAATATCCTCTTATATGAATAAGGTCTGGTGTGAATATCCTCTTATATGAATAAGGTCTGGTGTGAATATCCTCTTATATGAATAAGGTCTGGTGTGAATATCCTCTTATATGAATAAGGTCTGGTGTGAATATCCTCTTATATGAATAAGGTCTGGTGTGAATATCCTCTTATATGAATAAGGTCTGGTGTGAATATCCTCTTATATGAATAAGGTCTGGTGTGAATATCCTCTTATATGAATAAGGTCTGGTGTGAATATCCTCTTATATGAATAAGGTCTGGTGTGAATATCCTCTTATATGAATAAGGTCTGGTGTGAATATCCTCTTATATGAATAAGGTCTGGTGTGAATATCCTCTTATATGAATAAGGTCTGGTGTGAATATCCTCTTATATGAATAAGGTCTGGTGTGAATATCCTCTTATATGAATAAGGTCTGGTGTGAATATCCTCTTATATGAATAAGGTCTGGTGTGAATATCCTCTTATATGAATAAGGTCTGGTGTGAATATCCTCTTATATGAATAAGGTCTGGTGTGAATATCCTCTTATATGAATAAGGTCTGGTGTGAATATCCTCTTATATGAATAAGGTCTGGTGTGAATATCCTCTTATATGAATAAGGTCTGGTGTGAATATCCTCTTATATGAATAAGGTCTGGTGTGAATATCCTCTTATATGAATAAGGTCTGGTGTGAATATCCTCTTATATGAATAAGGTCTGGTGTGAATATCCTCTTATATGAATAAGGTCTGGTGTGAATATCCTCTTATATGAATAAGGTCTGGTGTGAATATCCTCTTATATGAATAAGGTCTGGTGTGAATATCCTCTTATATGAATAAGGTCTGGTGTGAATATCCTCTTATATGAATAAGGTCTGGTGTGAATATCCTCTTATATGAATAAGGTCTGGTGTGAATATCCTCTTATATGAATAAGGTCTGGTGTGAATATCCTCTTATATGAATAAGGTCTGGTGTGAATATCCTCTTATATGAATAAGGTCTGGTGTGAATATCCTCTTATATGAATAAGGTCTGGTGTGAATATCCTCTTATATGAATAAGGTCTGGTGTGAATATCCTCTTATATGAATAAGGTCTGGTGTGAATATCCTCTTATATGAATAAGGTCTGGTGTGAATATCCTCTTATATGAATAAGGTCTGGTGTGAATATCCTCTTATATGAATAAGGTCTGGTGTGAATATCCTCTTATATGAATAAGGTCTGGTGTGAATATCCTCTTATATGAATAAGGTCTGGTGTGAATATCCTCTTATATGAATAAGGTCTGGTGTGAATATCCTCTTATATGAATAAGGTCTGGTGTGAATATCCTCTTATATGAATAAGGTCTGGTGTGAATATCCTCTTATATGAATAAGGTCTGGTGTGAATATCCTCTTATATGAATAAGGTCTGGTGTGAATATCCTCTTATATGAATAAGGTCTGGTGTGAATATCCTCTTATATGAATAAGGTCTGGTGTGAATATCCTCTTATATGAATAAGGTCTGGTGTGAATATCCTCTTATATGAATAAGGTCTGGTGTGAATATCCTCTTATATGAATAAGGTCTGGTGTGAATATCCTCTTATATGAATAAGGTCTGGTGTGAATATCCTCTTATATGAATAAGGTCTGGTGTGAATATCCTCTTATATGAATAAGGTCTGGTGTGAATATCCTCTTATATGAATAAGGTCTGGTGTGAATATCCTCTTATATGAATAAGGTCTGGTGTGAATATCCTCTTATATGAATAAGGTCTGGTGTGAATATCCTCTTATATGAATAAGGTCTGGTGTGAATATCCTCTTATATGAATAAGGTCTGGTGTGAATATCCTCTTATATGAATAAGGTCTGGTGTGAATATCCTCTTATATGAATAAGGTCTGGTGTGAATATCCTCTTATATGAATAAGGTCTGGTGTGAATATCCTCTTATATGAATAAGGTCTGGTGTGAATATCCTCTTATATGAATAAGGTCTGGTGTGAATATCCTCTTATATGAATAAGGTCTGGTGTGAATATCCTCTTATATGAATAAGGTCTGGTGTGAATATCCTCTTATATGAATAAGGTCTGGTGTGAATATCCTCTTATATGAATAAGGTCTGGTGTGAATATCCTCTTATATGAATAAGGTCTGGTGTGAATATCCTCTTATATGAATAAGGTCTGGTGTGAATATCCTCTTATATGAATAAGGTCTGGTGTGAATATCCTCTTATATGAATAAGGTCTGGTGTGAATATCCTCTTATATGAATAAGGTCTGGTGTGAATATCCTCTTATATGAATAAGGTCTGGTGTGAATATCCTCTTATATGAATAAGGTCTGGTGTGAATATCCTCTTATATGAATAAGGTCTGGTGTGAATATCCTCTTATATGAATAAGGTCTGGTGTGAATATCCTCTTATATGAATAAGGTCTGGTGTGAATATCCTCTTATATGAATAAGGTCTGGTGTGAATATCCTCTTATATGAATAAGGTCTGGTGTGAATATCCTCTTATATGAATAAGGTCTGGTGTGAATATCCTCTTATATGAATAAGGTCTGGTGTGAATATCCTCTTATATGAATAAGGTCTGGTGTGAATATCCTCTTATATGAATAAGGTCTGGTGTGAATATCCTCTTATATGAATAAGGTCTGGTGTGAATATCCTCTTATATGAATAAGGTCTGGTGTGAATATCCTCTTATATGAATAAGGTCTGGTGTGAATATCCTCTTATATGAATAAGGTCTGGTGTGAATATCCTCTTATATGAATAAGGTCTGGTGTGAATATCCTCTTATATGAATAAGGTCTGGTGTGAATATCCTCTTATATGAATAAGGTCTGGTGTGAATATCCTCTTATATGAATAAGGTCTGGTGTGAATATCCTCTTATATGAATAAGGTCTGGTGTGAATATCCTCTTATATGAATAAGGTCTGGTGTGAATATCCTCTTATATGAATAAGGTCTGGTGTGAATATCCTCTTATATGAATAAGGTCTGGTGTGAATATCCTCTTATATGAATAAGGTCTGGTGTGAATATCCTCTTATATGAATAAGGTCTGGTGTGAATATCCTCTTATATGAATAAGGTCTGGTGTGAATATCCTCTTATATGAATAAGGTCTGGTGTGAATATCCTCTTATATGAATAAGGTCTGGTGTGAATATCCTCTTATATGAATAAGGTCTGGTGTGAATATCCTCTTATATGAATAAGGTCTGGTGTGAATATCCTCTTATATGAATAAGGTCTGGTGTGAATATCCTCTTATATGAATAAGGTCTGGTGTGAATATCCTCTTATATGAATAAGGTCTGGTGTGAATATCCTCTTATATGAATAAGGTCTGGTGTGAATATCCTCTTATATGAATAAGGTCTGGTGTGAATATCCTCTTATATGAATAAGGTCTGGTGTGAATATCCTCTTATATGAATAAGGTCTGGTGTGAATATCCTCTTATATGAATAAGGTCTGGTGTGAATATCCTCTTATATGAATAAGGTCTGGTGTGAATATCCTCTTATATGAATAAGGTCTGGTGTGAATATCCTCTTATATGAATAAGGTCTGGTGTGAATATCCTCTTATATGAATAAGGTCTGGTGTGAATATCCTCTTATATGAATAAGGTCTGGTGTGAATATCCTCTTATATGAATAAGGTCTGGTGTGAATATCCTCTTATATGAATAAGGTCTGGTGTGAATATCCTCTTATATGAATAAGGTCTGGTGTGAATATCCTCTTATATGAATAAGGTCTGGTGTGAATATCCTCTTATATGAATAAGGTCTGGTGTGAATATCCTCTTATATGAATAAGGTCTGGTGTGAATATCCTCTTATATGAATAAGGTCTGGTGTGAATATCCTCTTATATGAATAAGGTCTGGTGTGAATATCCTCTTATATGAATAAGGTCTGGTGTGAATATCCTCTTATATGAATAAGGTCTGGTGTGAATATCCTCTTATATGAATAAGGTCTGGTGTGAATATCCTCTTATATGAATAAGGTCTGGTGTGAATATCCTCTTATATGAATAAGGTCTGGTGTGAATATCCTCTTATATGAATAAGGTCTGGTGTGAATATCCTCTTATATGAATAAGGTCTGGTGTGAATATCCTCTTATATGAATAAGGTCTGGTGTGAATATCCTCTTATATGAATAAGGTCTGGTGTGAATATCCTCTTATATGAATAAGGTCTGGTGTGAATATCCTCTTATATGAATAAGGTCTGGTGTGAATATCCTCTTATATGAATAAGGTCTGGTGTGAATATCCTCTTATATGAATAAGGTCTGGTGTGAATATCCTCTTATATGAATAAGGTCTGGTGTGAATATCCTCTTATATGAATAAGGTCTGGTGTGAATATCCTCTTATATGAATAAGGTCTGGTGTGAATATCCTCTTATATGAATAAGGTCTGGTGTGAATATCCTCTTATATGAATAAGGTCTGGTGTGAATATCCTCTTATATGAATAAGGTCTGGTGTGAATATCCTCTTATATGAATAAGGTCTGGTGTGAATATCCTCTTATATGAATAAGGTCTGGTGTGAATATCCTCTTATATGAATAAGGTCTGGTGTGAATATCCTCTTATATGAATAAGGTCTGGTGTGAATATCCTCTTATATGAATAAGGTCTGGTGTGAATATCCTCTTATATGAATAAGGTCTGGTGTGAATATCCTCTTATATGAATAAGGTCTGGTGTGAATATCCTCTTATATGAATAAGGTCTGGTGTGAATATCCTCTTATATGAATAAGGTCTGGTGTGAATATCCTCTTATATGAATAAGGTCTGGTGTGAATATCCTCTTATATGAATAAGGTCTGGTGTGAATATCCTCTTATATGAATAAGGTCTGGTGTGAATATCCTCTTATATGAATAAGGTCTGGTGTGAATATCCTCTTATATGAATAAGGTCTGGTGTGAATATCCTCTTATATGAATAAGGTCTGGTGTGAATATCCTCTTATATGAATAAGGTCTGGTGTGAATATCCTCTTATATGAATAAGGTCTGGTGTGAATATCCTCTTATATGAATAAGGTCTGGTGTGAATATCCTCTTATATGAATAAGGTCTGGTGTGAATATCCTCTTATATGAATAAGGTCTGGTGTGAATATCCTCTTATATGAATAAGGTCTGGTGTGAATATCCTCTTATATGAATAAGGTCTGGTGTGAATATCCTCTTATATGAATAAGGTCTGGTGTGAATATCCTCTTATATGAATAAGGTCTGGTGTGAATATCCTCTTATATGAATAAGGTCTGGTGTGAATATCCTCTTATATGAATAAGGTCTGGTGTGAATATCCTCTTATATGAATAAGGTCTGGTGTGAATATCCTCTTATATGAATAAGGTCTGGTGTGAATATCCTCTTATATGAATAAGGTCTGGTGTGAATATCCTCTTATATGAATAAGGTCTGGTGTGAATATCCTCTTATATGAATAAGGTCTGGTGTGAATATCCTCTTATATGAATAAGGTCTGGTGTGAATATCCTCTTATATGAATAAGGTCTGGTGTGAATATCCTCTTATATGAATAAGGTCTGGTGTGAATATCCTCTTATATGAATAAGGTCTGGTGTGAATATCCTCTTATATGAATAAGGTCTGGTGTGAATATCCTCTTATATGAATAAGGTCTGGTGTGAATATCCTCTTATATGAATAAGGTCTGGTGTGAATATCCTCTTATATGAATAAGGTCTGGTGTGAATATCCTCTTATATGAATAAGGTCTGGTGTGAATATCCTCTTATATGAATAAGGTCTGGTGTGAATATCCTCTTATATGAATAAGGTCTGGTGTGAATATCCTCTTATATGAATAAGGTCTGGTGTGAATATCCTCTTATATGAATAAGGTCTGGTGTGAATATCCTCTTATATGAATAAGGTCTGGTGTGAATATCCTCTTATATGAATAAGGTCTGGTGTGAATATCCTCTTATATGAATAAGGTCTGGTGTGAATATCCTCTTATATGAATAAGGTCTGGTGTGAATATCCTCTTATATGAATAAGGTCTGGTGTGAATATCCTCTTATATGAATAAGGTCTGGTGTGAATATCCTCTTATATGAATAAGGTCTGGTGTGAATATCCTCTTATATGAATAAGGTCTGGTGTGAATATCCTCTTATATGAATAAGGTCTGGTGTGAATATCCTCTTATATGAATAAGGTCTGGTGTGAATATCCTCTTATATGAATAAGGTCTGGTGTGAATATCCTCTTATATGAATAAGGTCTGGTGTGAATATCCTCTTATATGAATAAGGTCTGGTGTGAATATCCTCTTATATGAATAAGGTCTGGTGTGAATATCCTCTTATATGAATAAGGTCTGGTGTGAATATCCTCTTATATGAATAAGGTCTGGTGTGAATATCCTCTTATATGAATAAGGTCTGGTGTGAATATCCTCTTATATGAATAAGGTCTGGTGTGAATATCCTCTTATATGAATAAGGTCTGGTGTGAATATCCTCTTATATGAATAAGGTCTGGTGTGAATATCCTCTTATATGAATAAGGTCTGGTGTGAATATCCTCTTATATGAATAAGGTCTGGTGTGAATATCCTCTTATATGAATAAGGTCTGGTGTGAATATCCTCTTATATGAATAAGGTCTGGTGTGAATATCCTCTTATATGAATAAGGTCTGGTGTGAATATCCTCTTATATGAATAAGGTCTGGTGTGAATATCCTCTTATATGAATAAGGTCTGGTGTGAATATCCTCTTATATGAATAAGGTCTGGTGTGAATATCCTCTTATATGAATAAGGTCTGGTGTGAATATCCTCTTATATGAATAAGGTCTGGTGTGAATATCCTCTTATATGAATAAGGTCTGGTGTGAATATCCTCTTATATGAATAAGGTCTGGTGTGAATATCCTCTTATATGAATAAGGTCTGGTGTGAATATCCTCTTATATGAATAAGGTCTGGTGTGAATATCCTCTTATATGAATAAGGTCTGGTGTGAATATCCTCTTATATGAATAAGGTCTGGTGTGAATATCCTCTTATATGAATAAGGTCTGGTGTGAATATCCTCTTATATGAATAAGGTCTGGTGTGAATATCCTCTTATATGAATAAGGTCTGGTGTGAATATCCTCTTATATGAATAAGGTCTGGTGTGAATATCCTCTTATATGAATAAGGTCTGGTGTGAATATCCTCTTATATGAATAAGGTCTGGTGTGAATATCCTCTTATATGAATAAGGTCTGGTGTGAATATCCTCTTATATGAATAAGGTCTGGTGTGAATATCCTCTTATATGAATAAGGTCTGGTGTGAATATCCTCTTATATGAATAAGGTCTGGTGTGAATATCCTCTTATATGAATAAGGTCTGGTGTGAATATCCTCTTATATGAATAAGGTCTGGTGTGAATATCCTCTTATATGAATAAGGTCTGGTGTGAATATCCTCTTATA
>NW_027662832.1:0-9536 GCF_963989245.1 Nansenia antarctica
GAGAGAGAGAGAGACAGGAAAAGAGAGAGACAGAGAGACAGAGTAAGAAAAAGGCTAGAGAGAGAGAGAGAGAGAGATGGAGTGAGCAAGAGAGAGTGAGTGTTGTCTCCACAGGTTCAGCAGGGGCAGTAGGTGGGAGGGGGCTGCTCTCTTCTCGTGATGCAGACTATCAGTTTTTCTGTCAAAAGGAAAAGGAGAGGATGGATGAATGCCAAGAGGGTTAATACAACATGCACATCTGGACATGTGTGAAGACACATAGTATATGTTCACGTTTAAAGTAGGGATGCACCGAACATTCGGCCACCGAATGTATTCGGCCGAATATCGTAAAATAAAGCACATTCGGTATTCGGCCGAATGTGTGAAAACACCGAATGTTTACCACCGAATAGTGGGCGTGTTTTGATAACGCAATACAATTAAATATAACTCTCAACAGGCGCGCGGCGCGAGGCGGCGCGCTTTCAAAACTGGCTGCGTTCGTAAATTCACTCAGGAAATCCGATCAGCACTCGTGGAATGCCTCTCGTCCAATCAAATGACTCGGTTTCTCTATGATGTCGGGCCCAGTGTGCGCTCCAGCGCTCTCAGAGCGACTTTACGAACGCAACCTTACACTCATCTAGCTAGTTAGCTTAGCAGTCGTAGCTCAATTTAAAATTGGAGTGAGAAGCAGAGTTGTTGCCTTGTTGAAAACATATTCAGACTCCCCAGCTGTTCTACACGAGTTTATGACATGCAGCTGTATCATGCGGTGGTTTCTATGCAAACCAGAGACTATAAAAACAAAAGATATTCATTCTGAAATAACATGAACTATTATCCTTACACTCAGGTGGACTCAATTCAACTTGTTGAATGACTTGTTGAAGACATTTAGCATTTGACCTAATTTTAAGAGTGACAAAGGGTCTGAATACTTATGTACATGAGGTATTTCTGTATTTACATTTTAATACATTTGCAAACATTAAAAAACGTTTTTACTTAGATTATGGGGTACTGTGTGTGGATTGATGGCAAATCTATTCAAAAATGTGAAAAAAGTGAAGGGGTCTAAATACTTTCTGAAGCCTATGTAGAGACAAATCATGAATATCATTAACTTGAACCCTGGAAAGCAGTAGAGATTAAATCCCACGATAATTAGTTATAATAAGTTATATATAAAAGTTTTTTTTTTTCAATCTCAATTTCTTTCTTTGAGAAGCATGAATAAAAAGCAAAATGTATTTAGTTTATGCAATGATCAAATTAAAAACTGCCGATACACATTCGGTATTCGGTATTCGGCCAAGTGTTTCCTTAAATTTGGCTTCGGCCAAGAATTTTCATTTCGGTGCATCCCTAGTTTAAAGGCCTTCTTTTTTTTTTTTTTACCATATCAGCCCACAGGACAGAGAACAGATGACATTGACATCACAACATCCATTAGGCACAAACAACATGAAAACATATACATTTCAAAAGATACATGGATAAGAACGTGGATACACAGACAGATACAGAGATGGACACATTGAGGCACAAACATGTTACACACACAAATCACCAACAGGGGGAGCCAGGAACAAATAAACACAAATACGATGGAAGTTCATAGAAACCTACTCAAACACCCCGACCCCCCCACCCCCACCCTAATCACCCACCCAAAGTAGCCATGCAGTGAGTGAGACAGTGGACAGACATACCATGCGCTCACATGCAGTGCGTGAGTGGGTGTGGCCTAACCGTCGTAAGAGTCCATGAGAGGCACAGAGCCCCGCCTCTCCTCATACATCTCTCCCTGAGAGGAGGGGAGACAGAGAGAGAGAGAGAGAGAGAGAGAGAGAGAGGGAGGATGGAGGCGTGATAGGGAGTGGGTGAGGAGGGAGGGAGTGGGTGAGGAGGGAGGGAGGGAGGGAGGGAGGGAGGAGAGAGAGAGAGAATGGGGGATGGAGGCATGATAGGAAGTGTGTGAGGAGGGAGGGAGCGGGGGGAGAGAGAGAGAGAGAACCATGGAGTGAAAACAGCATGGGATGAGGAGAAAGAAGGAAAGGGAGCGTGGGTAGAGGAGTAGGATGTTTAAGGAGAGTGAGAGGAAAGATTAAGAGAAAGAATGAAAAAGATGATGGGTGTGGGCAGAAATGGAAACAGAACAACAGGAAGATCAGGGGCATCAGATAAGGAGAGAGAAAGAAAGAAAGAAAGAAAGAAAGAAAAAAGAAAGAAAGGTAAATACAGTGGTTTAGTTTAGGAGGAAGACGTGGGAAAAAACACACCTTCAAAAGAGTTGAGCTCGCTCGAGTTAGTGAGAAAATGTTCGTGAGAACACCAGTTAACCGTTACATTAGGTGAGACATGCAATCACATGCCGAAAGTGTGTGAGACAGTGCGGAACTGCAATCTGATAGGCGTGCAGGTGTGTGTGTGTGTGTGTGTGTGTGTGTGTGTGTGTGATTACCTGTGCTGCGTCTTTGTCAGCAGGCTCGAGTGAGTCATCCAGAGTGTTCCTCCTTCCCCTCTGGTCCAGTGTGGAGTAGGCATCTGGAGAGGACACACATTAGAAGTGTGTGTCTGTGTGTCTGTCTGTGTGTCTGTCTGTCTGTCTGTCTGTGTGTGTATGTCTGTGTGTGTGTGTGCCTGTGTGTGTCTGTGTGCTCAGACTCACCTGGTCCCATGTCGTTGAGTGGAATCATGTCTCTGTCCCGCTTGTCTATGAGCGGCAGGGTGCTGTCCTCGTAGCCCCCGTTGGAGCGGACGGCGTTGGGGGGGTTGAGGTTCACCATGAAGTCTGTCTTCTTCCAGCCGTCTTTCTCCAGGGTGCGTCTCAGCTCCTTGAAACCCCACACCGTCTGGAGCAACAGGCCCGCGCCGCGCACCTCCCGGTCCGACCGGTTACTGCAGAGAGAGAGAGAGAGAGAGAGAGAGAGAGAGAGAGAGAGAGAGAGAGAGAGAGAGAGAGAGAGAGAGAGAGAGAGAGAGAGAGAGAGAGAGAGAGAGAGAGAGAGAGAGAGAGAGAGAGAGAGAGAGAGAGAGAGAGAGAGAGAGAGAGAGAGAGAGAGAGAGTGGGAGGAGATCAACGTAAACGCACGCAAGCACACACAGTACCAAAAGGGGAGAGGGGAAGCCTGCCAATACAAAGCTAGACGGTCAACCCCCAACCCAGAAAGAGGATGAGCCAGACAAGAACATGTGCATCTTCTTGATCCCTGTCCCCCACCCCTCCCTCCCTTCCCAGGGTTCCCACACCTTCTGAAACATCAAATTCAAGCACCTTCCAAGGACTTTCAAGACTCAATTCCCTCAAATTCAAGGACCCAACATGGCATAGTTTTGAGAATTGCTTTGTACTTGATTAGTTGAATCAGGTGTGCTGGTGGTGGAACAGATCAAATATGTGGTGCGGCTGGGGCGCCCCGAGGAGAGGGTTGAGAAACACTGTACCACAGCACAGCAAAACAATATTTTGTGAAATATGAGTAAAGTTAAGCAATACAGAGAGGAAAATGTCGGGTTAGACACTTAGACAGGCAGAGAGACAGAGAGACAGTGTAGGGGAGGGGGGGGGTTAGACACTTAGACAGGCAGAGAGACAGAGAGACAGTGTAGGGGAGGGGGGGGGTTAGACACTTAGACAGGCAGAGAGACAGAGAGACAGTGTAGGGGAGGGAGGGGGGGTTAGACACTTAGACAGGTAGAGAGACAGAGAGACAGTGTAGGGGAGGGGGGGTTAGACACTTAGACAGGTAGAGAGACAGAGAGACAGTGTAGGGGAGGGAGGGGGGGTTAGACACTTAGACAGGTAGAGAGACAGAGAGACAGTGTAGGGGAGGGGGGGTTAGACACTTAGACAGGCAGAGAGACAGAGAGACAGTGTAGGGGAGGAGGGGGGGTTAGACACTTAGACAGGTAGAGAGACAGAGAGACAGTGTAGGGGAGGGAGGGAGGGGTTAGACACTTAGACAGGTAGAGAGACAGAGAGACAGTGTAGGGGAGGGGGGGTTAGACACTTAGACAGGTAGAGAGACAGAGAGACAGTGTAGGGGAGGGGGGGTTAGACACTTAGACAGGCAGAGAGACAGAGAGACAGTGTAGGGGAGGGAGGGGGGGTTAGACACTTAGACAGGTAGAGAGACAGAGAGACAGTGTAGGGGAGGGAGGGGGGGTTAGACACTTAGACAGGTAGAGAGACAGAGAGACAGTGTAGGGGAGGGAGGGGGGGTTAGACACTTAGACAGGTAGAGAGACAGAGAGACAGTGTAGGGGAGGGGGGGTTAGACACTTAGACAGGTAGAGAGACAGAGAGACAGTGTAGGGGAGGGAGGGGGGGTTAGACACTTAGACAGGTAGAGAGACAGAGAGACAGTGTAGGGGAGGGGGGGTTAGACACTTAGACAGGCAGAGAGACAGAGAGACAGTGTAGGGGAGGGAGGGGGGGTTCCACACTGATCAGTACAAGTTTTAAACAGTCAAATTTATCAGTTCCTCCGTGGCGCAGCTCGTTCGTTCGTGCGCGACTCTAATGAGCTGTATGCTAATGAGATTCATGCTAATGAGATTCATGCTAATGAGCTGTATGTTAATGAGCTGTATGTTAATGAGCTGTGTGTGTATGTTAATGAGCTGTATGTTAATGAGCTTCATGCTAATGAGCTGTATGTTAATGAGCTGTATGTTAATTAGCTGTGTGTGTATGTTAATGAGCTGTATGTTAATGAGCTTCATGCTAATGAGCTGTATGTTAATGAGATGTATGTTAATGAGCTGTGTGTGTATGTTAATGAGCTGTATGTTAATGAGCTTCATGCTAATGAGCTGTATGTTAATGAGATGTATGTTAATGAGCTGTGTGTGTATGTTAATGAGCTGTATGTTAATGAGCTTCATGCTAATGAGCTGTATGTTAATGAGCTGTATGTTAATGAGCTGTGTGTGTATGTTAATGAGCTGTATGTTAATGAGCTGTATGTTAATGAGCTGTGTGTGTATGTTAATGAGCTTCATGCTAATGAGATTCATGCTAATGAGCTGTATGTTAATGAGATGTATGTTAATGAGCTGTGTGTGTATGTTAATGAGCTGTATGTTAATGAGCTTCATGCTAATGAGCTGTATGTTAATGAGATGTATGTTAATTAGCTGTGTGTGTATGTTAATGAGCTGTATGTTAATGAGCTTCATGCTAATGAGCTGTATGTTAATGAGCTGTATGTTAATGAGCTGTGTGTGTATGTTAATGAGCTGTATGTTAATGAGCTTCATGCTAATGAGATTCATGCTAATGAGCTGTATGTTAATGAGCTGTGTAAAAGTGGGCGGAGCTTAAATCAAAGTGGGAGGAGCTTAAATCAAAGTGGGCGGAGCTTAAATCAAAGTGGGCGGAGCGTAAATCAAAGTGGGCGGAGCTTAAATCAAAGTGGGAGGAGCTTAAATCAAAGTGGGCGGAGCTTAAATCAAAGTGGGAGGAGCTTAAATCAAAGTGGGCGGAGCTTAAATCAAAGTGGGTGGAGCTTAAATCAAAGTGGGAGGAGCTTAAATCAAAGTGGGCGGAGCTTAAATCAAAGTGGGAGGAGCTTAATTCAAAGTGGGAGGAGCTTAAATCAAAGTGGGCGGAGCTTAAATCAAAGTGGGAGGAGCTTAAATCAAAGTGGGCGGAGCTTAAATCAAAGTGGGCGGAGCTTAAATCAAAGTGGGAGGAGCTTAAATCAAAGTGGGAGGAGCTTAAATCAAAGTGGGCGGAGCTTAAATCAAAGTGGGCGGAGCTTAAATCAAAGTGGGAGGAGCTTAAATCAAAGTGGGAGGAGCTTAAATCAAAGTGGGCGGAGCTTAAATCAAAGTGGGAGGAGCTTAAATCAAAGTGGGCGGAGCTTAAATCAAAGTGGGAGGAGCTTAAATCAAAGTGGGCGGAGCTTAAATCAAAGTGGGCGGAGCTTAAATCAAAGTGGGAGGAGCTTAAATCAAAGTGGGAGGAGCTTAAATCAAAGTGGGAGGAGCTTAAATCAAAGTGGGCGGAGCTTAAATCAAAGTGGGAGGAGCTTAAATCAAAGTGGGAGGAGCTTAAATCAAAGTGGGCGGAGCTTAAATCAAAGTGGGCGGAGCTTAAATCAAAGTGGGCGGAGCTTAAATCAAAGTGGGCGGAGCTTAAATCAAAGTGGGAGGAGCTTAAATCAAAGTGGGCGGAGCTTAAATCAAAGTGGGCGGAGCTTAAATCAAAGTGGGAGGAGCTTAAATCAAAGTGGGCGGAGCTTAAATCAAAGTGGGCGGAGCTTAAATCAAAGTGGGCGGAGCTTAAATCAAAGTGGGCGGAGCTTAAATCAAAGTGGGAGGAGCTTAAATCAAAGTGGGCGGAGCTTAAATCGAAGTGGGCGGAGCTTAAGTCAAAGTGGGAGGAGCTTAAATCAAAGTGGGCTGAGCTTAAATCAAAGTGGGCGGAGCTTAAATCAAAGTGGGAGGAGCTTAAATCAAAGTGGGAGGAGCTTAAATCAAAGTGGGCGGAGCTTAAATCAAAGTGGGAGGAGCTTAAATCAAAGTGGGCGGAGCTTAAATCAAAGTGGGCGGAGCTTAAATCAAAGTGGGAGGAGCTTACGTCAAAGTGGGCGGAGCTTAAATCAAAGTGGGCGGAGCTTAAATCAAAGTGGGCGGAGCTTAAATCAAAGTGGGAGGAGCTTAAATCAAAGTGGGCGGAGCTTAAATCAAAGTGGGCTGAGCTTGTGTCAAAGTGGGCGGAGCTTGTGTCAAAGTGGGCGGGGCTTAAGTCAAAGTGGGCGGAGCTTGTGTCAAAGTGGGCGGAGCTTAAGTCGAAGTGGGCGGAGTTTGTGTAAAAGTGGGCGGAGCTTAAGTCAAAGTGGGCGGAGCTTGTGTCAAAGTGGGCGGAGCTTAATTCAAAGTGGGAGGAGCTTAAATCAAAGTGGGCGGAGCTTAAATCAAAGTGGGCGGAGCTTAAATCAAAGTGGGAGGAGCTTAAATCAAAGTGGGCGGAGCTTAAATCAAAGTGGGCGGAGCTTAAATCAAAGTGGGAGGAGCTTAAATCAAAGTGGGCGGAGCTTAAATCAAAGTGGGCGGAGCTTAAATCAAAGTGGGAGGAGCTTAAATCAAAGTGGGCGGAGCTTAAATCAAAGTGGGAGGAGCTTAAATCAAAGTGGGCGGAGCTTAAATCAAAGTGGGAGGAGCTTAAATCAAAGTGGGCTGAGCTTAATTCAAAGTGGGAGGAGCTTAAATCAAAGTGGGCGGAGCTTAAATCAAAGTGGGAGGAGCTTAAATCAAAGTGGGCGGAGCTTAAATCAAAGTGGGCGGAGCTTAAATCAAAGTGGGCGGAGCTTAAGTCAAAGTGGGCGGAGCTTAACTCAAAGTGGGCGGAGCTTAAATCAAAGTGGGCGGAGCTTAAATCAAAGTGGGAGGAGCTTAAATCAAAGTGGGCGGAGCTTAAATCAAAGTGGGCGGAGCTTAAATCAAAGTGGGAGGAGCTTAAATCAAAGTGGGCGGAGCTTAAATCAAAGTGGGCGGAGCTTAAATCAAAGTGGGAGGAGCTTAAGTCAAAGTGGGCGGAGCTTGTGTCTAAGTGGGAGTGGCTTAATTGATTAATTCAAATTGTGGGCGGAGCTTGTGTCAAAAGTGGGCGGAGCTTGTGTCAAAGTGGGCGGAGCTTAAGTGGGAGTGGGAGTGGCTTAGACATTTAGTGGGCGGAGCTTGTGTCAAAGTGGGAGTGGCTTAATTGATTAATTCCAATTTTCTTTCATTTGCCAACAAACGACCTACCTAGGGTGTACACAGGTGTACCCTATGTTGAAGCCTTAGGATAAAAACCAGAACTCGGTGCCAGAAAGTCCCAGTCACCCAAAAATCGGCACCGTGAAGCGTCACAGGGGTCCAGTCGCGTGCCCCGAGTTTCGAGGCGCTAGCTCAAACGGTCGCTCCGTGGCGCCCCCCGTAGTTACGGATTACGCACTCACGTCAAAGCTCCCCGTTTGGGCCACGAATGGCCGATCGAGCCCAAACTCTGGGTAAACACTTGTCTCACCGAGATGTTCCACATATGTGAAAACCAGACCTCTAGCTCACAGCTAGGAGGGGAGTTATGAGTTCTCTGCACTTACGAATGGCCGATCGTGCCGAAACTCTGGCTGAACACTCGTCTCACCGAGATGTTCCACATATGTGAAAACCAGACCTCTAGCTCACTCAGGAGGGGAGTTATAAGTAAATGAGCTTAAGTCAAAGTGGGGGCGGAGCTTAAATCAAAGCGGGCGGAGCTTAAATCAAAGACAGTGTAGGGGAGGGAGGGGGGGGGTTAGACACTTAGACAGGCAGAGAGACAGAGAGACAGTGTAGGGGAGGGAGGGGGGGTTAGACACTTAGACAGGCAGAGAGACAGAGAGACAGTGTAGGGGAGGGAGGGGGGGGTTAGACACTTAGACAGGCAGAGAGACAGAGAGACAGTGTAGGGGAGGGGGGGGGGTTAGACACTTAGACAGGCAGAGAGACAGAGAGACAGTGTAGGGGAGGGAGGGTTAGACACTTAGACAGGCAGAGAGACAGAGAGACAGTGTAGGGGAGGGAGGGGGGGGGTTAGACACTTAGACAGGCAGAGAGACAGAGAGACAGTGTAGGGGAGGGAGGGGGGTTAGACACTTAGACAGGCAGAGAGACAGAGAGACAGTGTAGGGGAGGGGGGGTTAGACACTTAGACAGGCAGAGAGACAGAGAGACAGTGTAGGGGAGGGAGGGGGGGTTAGACACTTAGACAGGTAGAGAGACAGAGAGACAGTGTAGGGGAGGGAGGGGGGGTTAGACACTTAGACAGGTAGAGAGACAGAGAGACAGTGTAGGGGAGGGGGGGGGGGTTAGACACTTAGACAGGTAGAGAGACAGAGAGACAGTGTAGGGGAGGGAGGGGGGTTAGACACTTAGACAGGCAGAGAGACAGAGAGACAGTGTAGGGGAGGGGGGGGTTAGACACTTAGACAGGCAGAGAGACAGAGAGACAGTGTAGGGGAGGGAGGGGGGTTAGACACTTAGACAGGCAGAGAGACAGAGAGACAGTGTAGGGGAGGGAGGGGGGGTTAGACACTTAGACAGGTAGAGAGACAGAGAGACAGTGTAGGGGAGGGGGGGGGTTAGACACTTAGACAGGCAGAGAGACAGAGAGACAGTGTAGGGGAGGGAGGGGGTTAGACACTTAGACAGGTAGAGAGACAGAGAGACAGTGTAGGGGAGGGGGGGGGGGTTAGACACTTAGACAGGTAGAGAGACAGAGAGACAGTGTAGGGGAGGGGGGGGGGTTAGACACTTAGACAGGTAGAGAGACAGAGAGACAGTGTAGGGGAGGGGGGGGGTTAGACACTTAGACAGGCAGAGAGACAGAGAGACAGTGTAGGGGAGGGAGGGGGGGTTAGACACTTAGACAGGTAGAGAGACAGAGAGACAGTGTAGGGGAGGGAGGGGGGGTTAGACACTTAGACAGGCAGAGAGACAGAGAGACAGTGTAGGGGAGGGGGGGGTTAGACACTTAGACAGGCAGAGAGACAGAGAGACAGTGTAGGGGAGGGAGG
>NW_027662831.1:0-1000 GCF_963989245.1 Nansenia antarctica
GTTTCCCCACAATAAAATAACTTAAAAGATTGGCTTTTGCGATCGGCCATTTTTGCCGATCACCGATCGAGTCATTTGGAGAGTGAAATCGGCCGATTTAAATCGGTGGCCGATAAATCGGAGCATCCCTAGTGTATGGTGGTGTATGGTGGTGTGTCTGGTGTATAGAGGCTCCATGCAGCAGCAGCAAGCAGAGGGTGTATTTTTAGCCCCCGTAGCTAGCAGCGATGCAGAGCAGAGCAGGAGGAGATCGCAGGTCTCTGAAGACGCAACATGTTGTCAACTGCAGCAGCAGCAGCAGAACACAGAGAGAGAGAGAGAGAGAGAGAGAGAGAGAGAGAGAGAGAGAGAGAGAGAGAGAGAGAGAGAGAGAGAGAGAGAGAGAGAGAGAGAGAGCGGCCCAAGTCCTCTAGGCTCCGGTGTGCGTTCAGCTGAGCGGAGACACCCAGGAACATGAACATGTGTTTACGTGTAGGAGGAAACGTCTGGTTTACGTGTAGGAGGAAACGGCTTGTTTCGTCAGCGACCGCCGCGTCGGATAAGATCACTTCACACCCCGTCGTTTTTTTTGTTTCTATGTGCTAGGTAGCTAGGTGCTGTTGGTCAGTGGCTAGGTGCTGTTGGTCAGTGGCTAGGTGCTGTTGGTCAGTAGCTAGGTGCTGTTGGTCAGTGGCTAGGTGCTGTTGGTCAGTGGCTAGGTGCTAGGTCAGTGGCTAGGTGCTAGGTCAGTGGCTAGGTGCTGTTGGTCAGTGGCTAGGTGCTAGGTCAGTGGCTAGGTGCTGTTGGTCAGTGGCTAGGTGCTAGGTCAGTGGCTAGGTGCTGTTGGTCAGTGGCTAGGTGCTGTTGGTCAGTGGCTAGGTGCTGTTAGTCAGTGACTATGTCGTTTTCAAAAGTCAGGGCCGAAGTCCACGGATCAAATGGGATAGCGATGTCATATGTGGACGTTTAGATTTGTGATGTGGCCGGGGGCCTGAATGTCCTGAGTCGTTCTAAAAGAGTA
>NW_027662830.1:0-2500 GCF_963989245.1 Nansenia antarctica
GAGAGAGAGAGAGATAAGGGAGAGAGAGAGGGGGGGTGTCTAGGGGGGTGTAGCAGCTATCATCTCATCAGAGTACAGGACTGTACAGGAGTCGCCCCCCCCCCCCCTCTTTTGTGGTGTGATGTCATACCTCTGGGTCTCCCTCTCCTCCTCTCCTCTCTCCTCATCTCCTCTCTCCTTGTCTCCTCTCCCCACTATGTACTAGGTACATCATGTCTCTGGGTCTACCTTTAAACAGCCACGTCTGAGTGACAGCTGTCCATCTCCCACGGCCTCAAACAACCCCAAGTCTGAAGGTCTCCAAATAAGGACGTTAAATAACCTGTCAGTGTTCCGACACGTCGAGCTCAGTCATTGGCTGGCGGAGTTGCACCAACTCCAAGTTTGTGTTCTCTGTGTGTGGATGCGCGTGTGTGTATGTCTGTGTGTGTGTGTGTGTGTGTGTGTGTGTGTGTGCGCGCGTGTGTGTGTGTGTGTGTGCGTGTGTGTGTGTATGCGCGGGTGTCTTTTCCACGTGAGTGTGTGTGCACGTGCAGGTGAGGGTGTGTGTATGTGTGTGTGTGTGTGTGTGTGTGTGTGCACGTGCAGGTGTTTGTCTGTGTGTGTGTGTGTGTGGGTGTGTGTGTGTTAGTGTGACTGTAGTAGCCAGCATCTAGGAAAAGCCAGCATGGTGAGAGGAGGGGGGGGGGGAGGTAGAGAGAGAGAGGGAAAGAGAGAGAGAAAGGAGGGGGGGGGAGTGGAGAGAGAGAGAGAGAGAGAGAGAGAGATAACGAAGAGAGAGAGGGGTGGGTGTCGAGGGGGTTGTAGCAGCTATCATCTCATCAGACAACCTGGTCTCACACGGCAGACGACAGAATTCGACGTTTATGGACAAACGTCGAATTCTGACGTGAGATCGCATCCAAACGTTGAATTCCGACGTGACATTTGCATCCAAACGTCGAATTCCGACGTGACATTGGGGTAGCTCGTTCTGATAGCGCAGGGGTGCGCCTGTTATGTGCGCCTGTCGGGGCTTCTCTCGGGATTATTCCATTTTGAATTGCACTTGCATTAATTAGTTAGGCCACATTTAGGGTTAGGGTTAAGGTAAGGGTTAGGGTTAGGGTTAAGGTTAGGGTTAGGGTTAGGGTTAAGGTTAGGGTTAAGGTTAGGGTTAGGGTTAAGGTTAGGGTTAGGGTAAGGGTTAGGGTTAGGGTTAAGGTTAGGGTTAGGGTTAGGGTTAAGGTTAGGGTTAGGGTTAGGGTTAGGGTTAAGGTTAGGGTTAGGGTTAAGGTTAGGGTTAGGGTTAGGGTTAGGGTTAGGGTTAGGGTAACCATAGGGTTTCCAATTCAAAATGGAATAATCCCGAGAGAAGCCCCGACAGGCGCACATAACAGGCGCACCCCTGCGCTATCAGAACGAGCTACCCCAATCTCACGTCAGAATTCGACGTTTGTCCATAAACGTCGAATTCTGACGTCTGCCGTGTGAGACCAGGCTGCATCAGAGTACAGGACTGTACAGTGGAGAGAGAGAGGGAAAGAGAGAGAGAAAGGAGGGGGGGAGTGGAGAGAGAGAGAGATAACGAAGAGAGAGAGGGGTGGGTGTCGAGGGGGTTGTAGCAGCTATCATCTCATCAGAGTACAGGACTGTACAGTGGAGAGAGAGAGGGAAAGAGAGAGAGAGGGAGTATGGAGAGAGAGAGGGAGGGAGAGAGAGATAAGGGAGAGAGAGAGGGGGGGTGTCTAGGGGGTTGTAGCAGCTATCATCTCATCAGAGTACAGGACTGTACAGTGGAGAGAGAGAGGGAAAGAGAGAGAGAGAGAGGGAGGACGGAGAGAAAAAGGAGGGGGAGAGAGGGGGAGAGAGAGGGAAAGCGAGAGAAAGGAGCGGGGGAGTGGAGAGAGAGATAGAGAGAGAGACTGAGAGATAACGAAGAGAGAGAAGGGGGCGGTGTCTCCTTGTCTCCTCTCCTCCTCTCCCCACTATGTACTAGGTACATCATGTCTCTGGGTCTACCTTTAAACAGCCACGTCTGAGTGACAGCTGTCCTGCTCCCACGGCCTTAAACAACCCCAAGTTTGAAGGTCTCAGAAAAAGCACTTTAAATAACCTGTCGGTGTTCTGACACATCGAGCTCGGTCATTGGCTGTGCGCTGCCACGTCCCCTTGAGGACACCTGTTAAGGTTCCCATGTATTGGTTCTCCAGGACCAGAGTGTGTATAAATAAGGGGGCTCAGGCCAGTAAGGCTACATTAGTTCTGAAGAGACGTGGTTTCAGAATGAGGGGTGCTGGAGATCTACTGGTGTTGCTGTTCTGTCTGTCTGGGGCTTGGGCTCAGGGAGAGGCTGGGGGGGTCAGAGAGAATGACGTCCCTCAACTGGGTCACGGGGAAGATGGAGAGAGCAGGGAGAGCTGGACCACCACACCTGACATCTGGACTGAGTTGAAAGACCTGAAAGACATGCTGCACAACCTCGGAACCATCGTGGTGGAACAGAGAGTAGAGATGAAGT
>NW_027662830.1:15000-22500 GCF_963989245.1 Nansenia antarctica
AGAGTGCGAGTGGAGGGGCTGTGGGATTTGACCAGGTCCTTGAGGTAAGGGGGTGCGTTGCCATGAATGCATTGATGAGTTAACAGTGAGATTTTGTAAATGATCCGAGAGGAGATGGGAAGCCAGTGTAGTGAGTGGAGGATGGGTGTGATGTGATCGTATTTGCGCACTCTCATCAGGATCCTAGCAGCGCTGTTCTGAATGTACTGGAGCTGGTCATTAACATTAGAACAGCCAAATTTCATTTGGAACTACAAAAGTAAACGGAAAAAACTTAGTATACTAACTCAAACCAGAGAAAAAGGAGGGTTTAATTTCCCTTATCTAAAGTCCTATTTCCATGCAACTCAAATAGATACAATAATGAAATGGATGAATAACTCGGTTCAAACCAAATGGAAAGACATAGAAAAACAAGTAATATCAATATCAATAGGAACACTACCTTTTCTGAGTCTAAAGGATATTCAAAAATATAGTGGAAATAACAGATGCATAGAAAATACCCTCATAAATTGGAAAACTATTCGTAAAATGTATAAATGTGATGACAAATGTATTTATTTGAGAGAGATAGCCAGTGATCCAGACTTTTTACCTAATAAAACAGACAACATATTAGAAGAATGGGCTAGGAAGGGACTACAGGTGTACTCACAGATGGTTACAAATGACATGATAGACTCATTTGAAACCTTAGTTAATAAATTTAATATAAGTAATAGCCATTTCTTTAAGTACTTACAAATTAGAAGCTACCTTATAACACAACAGAGGAGACAGGAACAAAGATCACATATACTGATGGAATATCTGAGCAAAAATAGAAACAGCGAAAAGACAAAAATCTCAAAACTTTACAAAATCATGCAAGAAATCAAGATACAAGAAGATAACACTAAAGAAAAATGGGAAAACGAATTAGCAATAACAATTACGGAAGAAGATTGGAAAGAAGCATGCAAAATAATATTTAAGAGAACACAATCAAAATTCTGGAAAGAATTTGCTTGGAAAATAAATATGAAGATCTTCCTAACACCGAAAATGTTGTCAAAATATAGGCCAACAGGCAATGCAGAATGCTGGAGGAAATGTACGGAACAAGAAGCCAATCACACACACATTTTTTATACATGCCCTAAATTGAAAAGGTTTTGGGAGGCAGTTCAAGTAAAAATAAAAAATACATTTACCTTACAAAATCCTATACATCCAGTCAATATTATACTCTGTCTTATTCCATTAGATATACACAGGGAGGGAGATAAATATTTGTACACTAT
The DNA here is from genome assembly GCF_963989245.1 of Nansenia antarctica. Taxonomy (NCBI): domain Eukaryota; kingdom Metazoa; phylum Chordata; class Actinopteri; order Argentiniformes; family Microstomatidae; genus Nansenia; species Nansenia antarctica. Next base: position 16,287 of record NW_027662830.1, read on the forward strand.
ATTACGTATTGCAGCTTTAAAGCAAATTACACGTAAATGGTTGGACTTAAACCCACCATCTGTTAATAATTGGAAAAAACTGTTGAAGAGATAAAAGAAATGGAAAGAATTACTTATAAAGTGGGAAACCGTGAAGAGCAATTCACTATGAACTGGAGTAAATGGACCGAATGAATGAGTAGGAAGAACCCCCCCCCCCCCCCCCACCGATCCCACCCCCCTCCTTTTATCTCTTACTTTTCTATCTCTATCCTTATAATTTCTCTCTTCTTTTTCTGTATTTTCTCTCTATTCTTTATTCTTTATCTTTTTATTTTTTGTTCTCTTTAAAAAAAATAAAAAATGATGCAGGATGAACTTAGACAAGTGAAGAAAACTTGTAAAGTGTATGAAATGAACTTGAAATGTAATGTACAACCCTGCAATAAAGTATTTAAAAACAACAACATTAGAACAGCCATGGGTGGGGTCATTAACACTAGAACAGCCATGACGGGTAATTTGACCCTGTGAGTAGGCTAAAGAAAATATGTATATCTTTGCAATCCATCAAATATCAGCACCCTCCTTTCATGACTTTTCCTAGACATGGGCGTTCTACCACCCAGTATCCTTACATTTTCAACATCACATCAGGATAAGCTAGTATGAAGATATTTTGCAGTTTTTCTGTGTAGGAGGCAGGCTAATTTACAAGGCGGCCAACTAGTGGTCATTGAGATAGATTGCGTCATCTGACCCCCGAGGCAGCTCTTATAGTAGGTGAAAAAGACACGGCTGTTCTACTGTTAATTGTCATTGGCATAGTGCAAGTACAGTGACAACAAAATGCAATCGGCATCCAGCCAGACACACGCACACACACACACACACACACACACACACACACACACACACACACACACACACACACACACGCACACACAGTGCAACACTGCAAGCCATAGGTGTGTACAGATATATGTACAGAGGTGAGGTAAGTACAGATATATATACAGAGGTGAAGTATGTACATATATGTACATGCAGAGGTGAGGTATGTACAGATATACTGTATGTACAGAGGTGAGGTATGTACATATATATATATATATATATATATATATATACATGCAGAGGTGAGGTATGTACAGATATATGTACAGAGGTGAGGTATGTACAGATATATATATACATGCAGAGGTGAGGTATGTACAGATATATATATACATGCAGAGGTGAGGTATGTACATATATATGTACATGCAGAGGTGAGGTATGTACAGATATATGTACAGAGGTGAGGTATGTACAGATATATATATATATATATATATATATATATATATACATGCAGAGGTGAGGTATGGACAGATATATGTACATGCAGAGGTGAGGTATGTACAGATATATGATGCAGAGGTGAGGTATGTACATATATATACATGCAGAGGTGAGGTATGGACATATATATGTACATGCAGAGGTGAGGTATGGACAGATGTACAGAGGTGAGGTATGTACAGATATATGTACAGAGGTGAGGTATGTACAGATATATGTACAGAGGTGAGGTATGGACAGATATATGTACAAAGGTGAGGTATGTACAGATATATATATATATACATGCAGAGGTGAGGTATGTACAGATATATGTACATGCAGAGGTGAGGTATGTACAGATATATACAGGGGTGCACATAACTGGTGCGCCAGTGCGCATGCGTCGCCAAAATGCATGCTGCGCGGCAGATCAGCGGCATGAACACGCTCTTGCGCACCAACAGCTGGAAGCGCTGGGAGAGGAATTTACTTCCTCAAAATCCAACTGCTGACTGCTGACTGCTGCATCACTGCAAGCCCCACTAAGTAACTATTTGCCGTCCCTGACGAGTAATCCATCACAACAGTCGACCGACGACGACCACGGCGACTCCCCTCACGAAAACATTCGGAAAGTATCGTAAATCGTACTTTCATTCCGCGTATCGCGTATCGCACGGTTATCACGCCACGGCGCCGCCACGTGAAAATTCAGTCCCGAACGACTCGTCGCTAAAAGGAAAAACAACACCAAGGGACTTCACGTTTCTTTTCTCTGAAGCTTTCAAACGTTCAGACGTTTGTTTTACAGCGTCATTATCGCACATAGACCCCTGACCCAGGATATGGTTGGGAATTCTATTAGAAAAAAGAAAAAAAAAGACTTTGTTGCACAATCAAAATAATGAGCTATTTAAAGTGATAGCCTGCCCTACAACATCCTCTACCATGGTTGAAATTGAGGACAGTATTAACAGCAGTCAAGAGAGCAGTGATGAAGATGATTAAGCTTGTAGCATAAATAAATGCTTAGGCTGTAACTTTTTGTTGAAAAGTTGATTTCAGTGTTTACAGAACAGAGCAGTGCTTAAAGATATGTCAGTTGATTTCATTGTGTTTAAAGGAGTCTGACAGACTTTCATGCTTAAAGAGCAGTCATTTGATTTTGCATTTGTTTATTTTGTTTTGCACACAATCATTTGTTCGTTCATCTTTATTTATGAATGAATGTCGTTTTGCTACTATAAGTTATCCATGTATCCCTTTTTTATCCATCCTGTGGGACGGGTCGTGACTCGCGAGCTCGGGGAGCACCAAGCAGCATCCCTCGGTGCTCCTCTGAGCACTGGCCCCAAAAAGTTATGTGCACCCCTGGATATATATATACATGCAGAGGTGAGGTATGTACATAGTCAACAACACTGCTCTCCCTGGGAAGCTGAAGCTGTGGTGCTTTCAGTTTGGACTGCTGCCCCGTCTCATGTGGCCAATTTCCATCTACGAGGTCACACTATCCCATGCCAACCGGCTGGAGAGACTGGTGAATGCACAAGTGAGGAAGTGGCTTGGACTGCCGAGAGGCCTTAGCAGCATAGGCCTGTATGGCAACGGAGCCCTCTCCCTACCAATCTCAAGCCTGGTGGAGGAGTACAAATGTGCCAAATCAAGGCTGGAAATGACTCTCACAGAATCCCGGGATCCATTCGTCAGAGGTGCTGCTCCAATCCTAGCAACGGGGAGGAAATGGAAGCCATCTGCAGCAGTTGCGGTGGCAAAGACCGCCCTCAGACACCTGGATATAGTGGGGCATGTCCAACATGGCAGAGGGGGCCTTGGCTTAGAAACAACAACACCCACATGGCAAAAGGCTACTCCAACCGAACGGCGGAAGATGGTGGTTGAGGAGGTGCGCCACCAGGAGGAAGCAGCCAGGTGCGCCAAGGCAGTCTCCCAAGCCCAGCAAGGCCGCTGGATGAAGTGGGAGAGCGTGGAGAGGAGGAAAATCACGTGGAACGAGCTGTGGAGCATGGAGTCTAATAGGCTAAGTTTAATCATCAGAGCCACATATGATGTCCTGCCCTCTCCTACCAACCTACATCTCTGGTATGGAGAGGACCCAGCCTGTCTCCAGTGTGCAGCCCCAGCAACCCTCAAACACATCTTGGTGGGTTGCAAGACCAGTCTAACTCAAGGAAGATACACCTGGCGCCACAACCAAGTGCTAAAGTGCTTGGCTGCCGAACTTGAGCACAAGAGGGTAACCACCAACGCCATGCCTCTAAATGCCCAGACTACCTTTCCACGGAAAACAACCTTCATCCGGGAAGGGGAGAAACAGCGGACCAAGCCATCACCTCCAGACTCAGGCCCACTGAACGCAGCCCGGGATTGGGAAATGCGGGTAGACCTCAGCCAGAGGCTCACCTTCCCACCCGAAATTGCAGGGACCAACCTGCGCCCAGACCTAGTCCTCTGGTCCAAGTCCTGCCGGCGTGTCTTCATCGTAGAACTGACGGTCCCATGGGAGGAGGCCATCGATGAGGCATTCGAACGGAAGAGGCTGCGGTATGCCAACTTAGCAGTCGAAGCAGAGGGGCGGGGCTGGAACGTGAAGGTGTGGCCAGTGGAGGTGGGCTGCAGAGGCTTTGTAGCCAGCTCCACCACAAGGCTCCTGAGGGCAGTAGGGATCAGAGGACAGGCCCAACGGAAGGCAATCAGAGAACTGTCCACTGCAGCAGAATGGAGCAGTCACTGGCTGTGGCTGAAACGTAAGGACCCAACATGGGCTCCCAAATGACCACGTGGTGCCACCGTGCGACACACACCCAGGCCTGATCAGCCTGTGGTGGGCCAACCTCGGCAGAGGGTGTCTTGTGATAACTGGCCGAAACACCCAATGAGGTCGGGGACCACAACTGAAGATGTGTCGTACTGGTGGCACCACGTGATCATTGCCAAATTCCACTCCACACAAGAGGACATCTCCAACTCCACTCAATTGTTTTTTTTTTTTTTTTTTTATACTTTATTGCAGGACTTTACATTACATTTCACAAGTTAATTTCACACACTTTACAAGTTTTCTTCACTTGTTTAAGTTCATCCTGCATCATTTTTGTTAGTTTTTTTATTTTTTATAAAGAGAACAAGAAATAAAGAAAATAAAGAATAAGAGACTAGAGAGAAAATATAGAGAAGAAAGAGAGAAATTATAGGGATAGAAATAGAAAAGTAAGAGACAAAGGGAGGGGGGGTGGGATCGGGGGGGGGGGAGGGGGGGGGGGCTTCCTTCCTACTCATTCATTCGATCCATTTACTCCAGTTCATAGTGAATTGCTCTTCACGGCCTCCCACTTTGCAAGTAATTCTTTCCATTTCTTTTATCTCTTCAACAGTTTTTTTCCAATTATTAACAGATGGTGGGTTTAAGTCCAACCATTTACGTGTGATTTGCTTTAAAGCCGCGATACGTAGTATGGTGTACAAATATTTATCTCCCTCTCTGTATATATCTAATGGAATAAGGCCGAGTATAATATTGACTGGATGTATAGGATTTTGTAAGGTAAATGTATTTTTTATTTTTACTTGAACTGCCTCCCAAAACCTTTTCAATTTAGGGCATGTATAGAAAATGTGTGTGTGATTGGCTTCTCGTTCCGTACATTTCCTCCAGCATTCTGCATTGCCTGTTGGCCTATATTTTGACAACATTTTCGGTGTTAGGAAGATCTTCATATTTATTTTCCAAGCAAATTCTTTCCAGAATTTTGATTGTGTTGTCTTAAATATTCTTTTGCATGCTTCTTTCCAATCGTCATCCGTAATTGTTATTGCTAATTCGTTTTCCCATTTTTCTTTAGTGTTATCTTCTTGTATCTTGATTTCTTGCATGATTTTGTAAATTTTTGAGATTTTTGTCTTTTCACTGTTTCTATTTTTGATCAGATATTCCATTAGTATATGTGATCTTTGTTCCTGTCTCCTCTGCTGTGTTATAAGGTAGCTTCTAATTTGTAAGTACTTAAAAAAATGGCTATTACTTATATTAAATTTATTAACTAAGGTTTCAAATGAGTCTATCATGTCATTTGTAACCATCTGTGAGTACACCTGTAGTCCCTTCCTAGCCCATTCTTCTAATATTTTGTCTGTTTTATTAGGTAAAAAGTCTGGGTCACTGGCTATCTCTCTCAAATAAATACATTTGTCATCACATTTATACATTTTACGAATAGTTTTCCAATTTTTGAGGGTATTTTCTATGCATCTGTTATTTCCACTATATTTTTGAATATCCTTTAGACTCAGAAAAGGTAGTGTTCCTATTGATATTGATATTGCTTGTTTTTCTATGTCTTTCCATTTGGTTTGAACCGAGTTATTCATCCATTTCATTATTGTATCTATTTGAGTTGCATGGAAATAGGACTTTAGATCAGGGAAATTAAACCCTCCTTTTTCTCTGGTTTGAGTTAGTATACTAAGTTTTTTCCGTTTACTTTTGTAGTTCCAAATGAAATTTGAGAGCATTGTATTCCATTTTTTGAAGCTACGCTGTGGAATGGGAACTGGTAATGTTTGAAATAAAAACAGAAAGTGTGGGAGGATCATCATTTTGACGCTTTCCACTCTACTCATTAAGGATTCAGGTGTTATCTTCCATCTATTAAGATCTTCTCGTATTTTATTTTCAAGGGCTTGATAATTGTCGGTGTATAATGTTGTTATATCTCCAGTGAGGTAGATTCCTAAATATTTGATTTTCTTTGCATCCCATTTCAACTTGTATTTTTCCTTAATTTCCGAATCTATCTGTTCTCCAATTGTTAATACTTCACACTTACTTTCATTTAGTTTATAACCAGAGTGTTTACTATATTCTGTAATTGCTTCCATTAGGCTTGGT
>NW_027662829.1:2500-10000 GCF_963989245.1 Nansenia antarctica
TACGCACACGCACACACGCACATCCCCCCACACACACGCACACACACAAATCCCCCCACACACGCACATCCCCCCCCCCACACACACACACACGCACACACACACACACACACACACACACACACACGCACACAGGAGAGAGGCGGAGAGGGAGGAGCAGGGTGGAGGACATCTGATATCTAATTTCCCTCCATTGTATGCAGCCATACAAATGACACTCATATTCACATGCATTTCCAGTAAGATGCTTCTGAATATGGTAAGAGAGGGGGGGGGGGGGGCTGTATTTCACAAGGGAAGAAATGAATATTTATGCTTAGCAATTAGCCTGCGATGAGGAGTGGAGGCAGACGCTACGCATGAACGCCGGCAGAGAGGCCACGGTCTCGACAACATATGTAGAAAGAAAGATACTTTTAGAATTACAGCCCGGTGACGTTCTTAAACAAAGACTATAGGACACACGGTCCAGTGTCTCATTTAATCAAAAGTAGATCGGAAAATAGAGAGAGAGAATTCCAGTTCAGCGTCTTGGCTTTAGCCGAGACAAAATGAGGCAAGTCTTTAACACTCCTACTAACACAGACACTGTACACAGATACTGTACTGATACAGAACTATCATATCCAAAGCATTATCCTCTACTTGCTCTCAATATTTCTTTTTTTCCTATTGACAGAATATTCAATGTTCCCAGGAGGCCAGGTGGTGATATTAGCCGGGCTTCTGGTGTGTTTGACTCTGACCACCTCCTCATCGTTCAGGCTTAACCCCCCTCCCTCCCCAAATGTCAGGAGGCTTACAGCCTTTTCTCCTGTTTGATATTCCTGTAGCATCACCTGGGTGAGGGAAAGGGCCGAGGACACAGACACACACACACACACAGACACACACACACACAGACACACAGACACACACACACACACAGTTCTTATGCGATCTGTGGTGCGGGCTCTCTCCCTGCGGGCTCTCTCCCCTCTATATCACAAAATGTACATTTGATAAGTAAGTAAGCTAGCTGAGTAACGGCCAAGCTCCACCTGCTGCTTCGCGTCAACTCGCCATCGACGTTGCGTCAACTTCCCGTTGTCCAAGCTCCACCTGCTGCGTCAACGTTGCGTCAACGTCAACGTTCTACTCTAGCTCCACTGGCATTTTTTGTATACGGGAATAATTTCACCCTTGACTGCAATTATGTCCACAACAATAACAACATCATACAGAACATTTTCCAATCAGGGTAATATTTTATCTACATATTCCCAAATAGATAGTTGCTAGTTCAGTAGATGTTCAACTAACTGTCAACAACATTTCAACTATCTAACCACTAATCCTAAACCTTGCCCTAACCTTAAATCTAATCCTATCCTTAACCATAAATCTAGTTACATACAAACGGAGATAGAACCTTATCATTCTAAACGGAGATAGAACCTTATCATTCTAAACGGAGATAGAACCTTATCATTCTAAACGGAGATAGAACCTTATCATTCTAAACGGAGATAGAACCTTATCATTCTAAACGGAGATAGAACCTTATCATTCTAAACGGAGATAGAACCTTATCATTCTAAACGGAGATAGAACCTTATCATTCTAAACGGAGATAGAACCTTATCATTCTAAACTCCAGACATGTCAGATGATGATCATACCAACGTTTATTCATCTGATACATAGAGTATCCATTCCTGCAACAAGAGTTCACCACAGGTGCGGTGATTGACGCCCCACGTGGGGCGTCTCATTGTGACGTCTGCGTCCATCCACCGTCAAAAATCAAACTTTTTTTAAAGTCTACTTTGGACGCAGCCATCGGACGCAATGCTGACGCGACGCTACGCAGCAGGTGGAGCACCTTTCATTGCATTTGATCCCAATTTCGGACGCAACGCACATTAGACGCAACGCTCGATGGCCATGGAGCTTGGCCGTAAGTACGGTAATATAGCTAACTATGATTGGAAACAAAGTGGTATCCAGTTGGGGAATTATATTCATCACTACTTTGGCTGATGTGATGTGGGTTAACCAGCCAACTCTGTAACATCAGCGAACCAAACCAAAAGTTCAAAGTGAGAAACCCCTGGCTGTGATTGGTTAACTTGTTCCTGGCTGTGATTGGTTAACTTGTTCCTGGCTGTGATTGGTTAACTTGTCCCATGTGAAAACGTCTTGCGTCAGACATACGTAAGCCTTTGCGTGCCGGACCAGGGAATGTTCAGGCTTCTGTTCACAGATAAGCCTTCCCTGGAAATTCCATGGAACCATACATGGCCCCGACCAGGGAAAATGCCTGATCGAATTTCCCTGGTCAGTCGTGTTCACACCTACACTGTACCAGGTAAATTCCATGGAATCTACTGGGAAGGCTTGTATGTGCGAAAGGGGTTTTATGTTCTATGGGTTAGTACATACAGACACAGACAGACAGACAGACAGACATACAGACAGACAGACAGACAGACAGACACACACACACACACACACACACACACACACACACACAGACTATGGGTTAGTAGATATCAGTGATGTGAATAACGGCGTTAAAATAAACGGCGTTATTTTTTTCAGTAACGGGTAATCTAATTAATTACTATTTCCATTGTTACAACGCTGTTACCGTTACCGGTAATTCAATGCGGCGCGTTACTACTGAAGCTTCTCATTGTCATCCGACCTCAGTCACAGCTGCAAAGGTGTTTTTTGTTTGTTTGTTGGTGAGGGGGGAGGGGAGGGGCGAGACAACCGCTTAAGTGATCATGATTGGCTATGGTAGAGAAAATGTCATGGTAAGCCAACCATAGTTCAGTGTTGTGCGGATGTTTCTACACACAAACCACACGCGCGCACAGCATCACACACACACTCAAACTATCAGAGAGATACACGCAGCAATGGCGAGTCCCGAGTGTTCTGAGGTGAACGTGGCGTTTTCACGGTGGAAGTACAGGCACTATTTCAGTACTACTTTAAAAGCACTTCATATTGTTTAACTGTTTACTTTTGTTGTGTTGAAAATACTTGAAGTTACAGTATGTCTACCAGTTGTCTGAAGTTGTGTGACAGTTTGATTTATTTAATTTACACTACAAAGATTTAAAAGCACTTCATATTGTTAAATGTTTACTTTTGTAATGAAGAAAATACTTGAAGTACAGTATGTCTACCAGTTGTGGTCTGTTGAAGTGCAATAAATATGAAAAGTTCCCTGCTGAAACCTGCTCAGAAAAAAAAAAATCCAAATTATTTTCTTCCTGATAGGGAAGCCCGCTGCACGTGGTAAAAAAGTAACGCAATAGTTACTTTCCCTAGTAACTAGTTACTTTTATAATGAAGTAATTCAGTTACTAACTCAGTTACTTTTTGGGATAAGTAACTAGTAACTATAACTAATTACTTTTTTTAAAGTAACGTGCCCAACACTGGCAGATATAGACACACACACACACACACACACACACACACACACACACACACACACACACTATGGGTTAGTAGATATACACACACACACACACACACTATGGGTTAGTAGATAACACACACACACTCACACACAGCCCATCCTATCCCCCTGTCTCATATTTCTCCTCTGATAATGGCGGTGATGATGAACGCCGCGGACCCAAACTACCCATAAATCACTGCTCTGATGTGCCGCGCCCTCCGACTGACTCAGAGACGCTTTCCTGATTTCAGAGTATGACAAAACAGTGTGTGTGTGTGTGTGTGTGTGTGTGTGTGTGTGTGTGTGTGTGTACTGTACTGTACTGTATGAGGGTGCCTGTTAGTATATATCTGTCTCAGAGAAAGTAGGGCAAAGATAATGTGTGTGTGTGTGTGTGTGTGTGTGTGTGTGTGTGTGTGTGTGTGTGTGTGTGTGTGTGTGTGTAGGATAGCATGGCAGGGTATTTAAACACGCTAGGTATTTAAAGCAGGGTATGATTAGTGGGTGGGGGGGGGGTTAACTTAAACCCTGAATCCTGCCCTCTCTCTGCCTCCATCTCCCCCTCTCCCCCTCCCCCTCTCTGCCTCCATCTCCCCCTCCCCTCCATCTCCCCCTCCCCCCCTACCCTCCATCTAACATCCAATTCCAGAATGTTCCGCTGCTATCTAATACAGGGCAGCGGAGGTGTAAGAGGATGGAGAGCGAGAGAAAGAGAGAAAGAGAGAGGGGGGGGGGGTGAGAGAGGGGGGGGGGGGAGGTGAGATCATTAAAAATATGGGAATGGGATCAGTAAAAGCTAGTTCAGAGGGGGCCCCTCAATTTGGGTTTAGATGGACATGTGTGGGAGAGGAGGGGGGTGGGGGGGGAGTGTAGGTCAGACATGGATTTTAAAAAGCGGCGGGGGAGTGTGTGTGGGAGGGGGGGGGGGAGTGTGTGTGGGAGGGGGGGGGGTGTGGGGGTGGGTGTCTTAACCCTCGATTCATTAATACTGGGGAGGGATTTGAATCGGGATGTTCCTGTGAGACGCAAACCCCCCCCACCCCAACTTAACCCGAACCCATACTCCATTAATGGGGATCACAGGGAAACATCGAGAAGTGTGTGTGTGTGTGTGTGTGTGTGTGTGTGTGTGTGTGTGTGTGTGTGTGTGTGTGAGAAAGAGACAGAGCGAGAGGGAGTGAGAGTAGTCGACCTTGTGAGTGAGTGTGTGTGTGTGTGTAGGTGTGTTTGTGAGTGAGTGTATGTGTGTGTAGGTGTGTCTGTGAGTGAGTGTGTGTGTGTGTGTGTAGTTGTGTTTATAGGGTGTAGCTACACAACCACGAAACACAATCTCTCTGGTCTCCGGCTACACAAGCGTTTTCTCATCATTGCGCAAAAGAATCTCTGGCCACATGGAACATATCCATCCATCTCTCCCTCGATCTCTCCCTCCATCTCTCCCTCCATCTCTCCCTCCATCTCTCCCTCCGTCTCTCCCTCCGTCTCTCCCTCTCCCTCCACACAGAGACACACACACACACACACACACACACACAGCGTGGTCCTGTGCAGCTTCAAAGTGGACATGTCTGACCCAGCGGTGGAGCTGCTAATGACCACGGTCCCCGCGTGGAACACAGATGACCTTTGATGGTCCCCAGGTGTGTGTGTGTGTGTGTAGAACAAGGGCCGTGGACGACAGGGGGGGGGGGGGGGGGGGTGGTACCTTGTAGGGGACCAAGGCCAGATGGCCAGATGTAATGGAAGGAAGGTGTGTGTGTGGGCGTGTGTGTGTGTGTGTGTGTGTGTGTGTGTGTGTGTGTGTGTGTGTGTGTGTGTGTGTGCGTGCGTGCGTGTGTGTGCGTGCGTGTGTTCCAGGCCTACCTGCTTGTCAGACAGTGTGTAGATGTGCTCCAGGTCGGGGCTGAACAGCAGGTCTCGCAGGACGGCGTTCCCCTCGCTGACCACCACGTCCTCGTACAGCAGCGCCGGACGCATGGGGCTCACTGAGTTCACCAGGATCTGGTCACACACACACACACACACACACACACACACACACAGACAGACAGGAGAGGAGGAGATTGTGTGTTAGCAACATCATCACCCGGACAAGTAGCCTCATTCACATTATAGAGCCCAACCCGAGCTGAGCTGAGCCCAGCTGAACTGAACTCAACCAAGCTGAGCTGTGTTGAGTACCTGAGGACCTTTTCACATTTCATACCACAGGCTCATACCACAGGCTCAGTTCTAACTTCAAACTGAAGGTTTTGAGCTTAGATTTAAATATTTTAAGGGTCTGGGCCTGTTTGATTTCTTCTGGGAGTTTGTTCCAGGAGCATGCGGCAGCGTGACTGAAAGCTGCTGCGCCGTGTTTTTTAAAATTGTTTTTTCTGGTTTTTTTGCAACAGACTAAACACGGTCGCAACACACACCCCCTGCCCTTCCAGACTCTCCCTTCCCTTTTTTTTTACGCCGTATTTACAGAAAAAAAATGCAGTGGCTTCTTTCCAAATGTCACCCTAAGCCAGGAGGAAAAGCGGAGGTAGACAGCTCTATTAGACCGGACAACACAAACAAACAAAAAAAGAATGAAAAATATGATGCATAAATCAAAAACACACATACAAACAACGGCTCACGCAATCACGTGAGAGGAAAAGGGAAAGGGCGCGTGGAGTTATCAGGGGGGAGGCAGGGGAGCTGGCAGCTGGGGAGGCCGTGGTGGTGAACCACAGAGACAGAGGAGAGAGGAGCGTTGTTCCAGTACATTCCAGGGATAATGGGACCAGAAACAAAAGGAAACATTGCGTTGGGTTCCCGGTGTCGCACCTCATATACGGACACAGAGGAACACACACAGAGACAGCCGGGCCAAGTGGGTATGGGCGCAAACACTCAGACAGACACACACACACACGCAATAGGGAACACACACACACGCACACAAACATACACATACACACACGCGATAGGGAGCTCACACACACACACAGTTGTCATACGTGCCGACGCGCGTGCACACACACATACAGAAAGTAGTCATATGTGCAGGCACACTCACACGCACACTCACAGACACCAACACACACACAGACACCAACACACACACAGACACAGAGGGGGAGAGAATGAAGACAGAGTGTTGTGAGGATGAGCGGGAAAATTGTTTGTTGTCTCTCTATGGGCTCCCAGCGTGAAGGAGGTAGACGGGTACTCTCTCTCACTCACTCTCTCACTCACTCTCTCACTCCCTCACTCCCTCACTCTCTCTCACTCTCTCACTCTCTCACTCTCTCACTCTCTCACTCTCTCTCACTCTCTCACTCTCTCACTCTCTCACTCTCTCACTCTCTCACTCCCTCACCCTCTCTCTCACTCTCTCTCACTCTCTCTCTCACTCTCTCACTCTCTCACTCTCTCACTCTCTCACTCACTCACTCTCTCTCACTCTCTCACTCTCTCACTCTCTCACTCTCTCACTCCCTCACCCTCTCTCTCACTCTCTCACTCTCTCTCTCACTCTCTCACTCCCTCACTCCCTCACTCTCTCTCACTCTCTCACTCTCTCACTCTCTCACTCTCTCACTCTCTCACTCCCTCACCCTCTCTCTCACTCTCTCACTCTCTCTCTCACTCTCTCACTCTCTCACTCTCTCACTCACTCACTCACTCACTTTCAAGACTCAATTCCCTCAAATTCAAGGACCCAACACGGCATAGTTTGAGACAGATCTAGATGAGAATGTATATAATAGGAACTCTACGCTCACAGACAACAATTAAAAAGAGAGGCTTGAATGTGTGAACACTAGATGGTCTCTTGCCTTCTCTACCACAGCACAGCAAAACAATATATTGTGAAATATGTGTAAAGTTAAGCAATACAGAGACTTATTTACTAGATGACGAGCTAAGTAAAACATTTTTTAATATATATATACATTTTTTAGAGAGAGTGTGTGTGTGTACAATGTGTGTGTGTGTGTGTGTGTGTGTGTGTCTGTCCATATGCGGTGTGTGTGTGAGTGTCTCACTACTGTACCTGCTATGAAATA
>NW_027662829.1:15000-27500 GCF_963989245.1 Nansenia antarctica
GCATGCGCGCTGACCCACTTCTTAAGAAGTCGGTCGGCGTGCATGCGCAAACCGCGGAGGCGCGCTCGTGTTTCAAAACGTGCATGAAGTCTAGCGCCTAAGAACTTTTCAAACCACTTCTTAGCGCTAGGCGCAAAGTCAGATCGCATAATAGCAGGGGCGCCTAGCGCACTTCATTAACATATGAACACTCCCACAATGAGTAATATATGCACGGGAGTCTTACGTCTTATGTGTGGGCGCCTAGCGACACCTGCATAATAGCAGTAGCGCGTATGAAGCGCATAATAAGGGTGGCGGTAGGTCTTAACCTGGCGGTGCGTCTTAATTAAGACTTAAGACGGCAAGTTAAGAAGTGCATAATAGGGCCCAGAGAGAGGTACAGGGGAGAGGCAGGGTGATAGTGGGTTAGAGGCAGAGAGAGGTACAGGGGAGAGTCAGGGTGATAGTGGGTTAGAGGCAGAGAGAGGTACAGGTACAGAGGCAGGGTGATAGTGGGTTAGCTACACAGCAGAGAGAGGCTCCCTGCACTTCATCTACATCCAACACCCGCCTGGGGGGGGGGGGTTCGTTTGGATACACACGTGTACGGTATTAGCGAGCGCAAGCGCACACACACAGAGAGAGATAGAGACAGACACAGACAGACACAGACAGACAGACACCCACACCGACAACCCCCCCCCCCCCCACCATCTCCACCCTGTCTCCCTCTCCACCCTGGCTCCCTCTCCAGTCTCCACCCTGTCTCCCTATCTCCCTGGGCCTAAAGGACGTGTATCCATGTGTGTGTGCGACGGCGGCCTCTCCTCCGTGTGTGTGTGATGGGTGAGGGGGTAAGAGGTAGATGTATATAAGTACATAGGGATGTTTGTGTGTGTGTGTGTGTGTGTGTGTGTGCGCGTGCGTGCGTACGTGGGTGCAGAAAAGCAATAGCCTCCCAAGCCAAGCAGGGGGGCCAAGCTTATAGCCACACACACACACACACACACACACACACACACACACACACTCCACAGTGGCCCAGCACTAACTGCTTCACGGCAAATTAAAACTATCCGTCACCGTTACCGCTTTTAATCCTCCTGTTCCTCATAAACACCTCTTTATCCTTCTCTCCATCTCTCCCTCTCTCCATCTCCCCCTCCTCCCCCTCCTATGCTTCCTTCTCTCGCTCGCTGCAGATTAAATGCCCCCGTTGCACGCCGGTAAGTGTGTGTAGTGAGTCAGTCAGGGCCGCTTCATCTTCCATTGATGGCTAACGTCAGGCTAACTCAATCATCTACATGAAGATGGGGGGGGGGGGGTGCTCACACATACGTGCATACATGCACACACACACACCCCGCACACGCATACACACACACATGCACACAGACACACACACACACACAGACACAAGAGAAGGGGAGCAATTGGCACGGGAAGGAAAGAACAAGGGAGATTATTCTAAAGAGGTTGTTGCGTTGCGATGCAATTCCAGAAGGCATAATGCAGTCAAAGAAATTCCCGCTGAAATGATCCATTACACAAACAACATAATAGGTCATAATAGGCCTGTACAATATTGTTTGCTGCAATTTCAACATAGCTGTAAATGACGCAATGTGGTTACTCCACTTTACAAGTCTAATTACACCCTTCATCATGTTGACTCCACAGACACATATTGCACTGTAAAAGTGTACAAATTGACGCTACGCTAACTGCTAACCCATAGATAACCAGTGGATGCTATGCTAACGACCTATATGTTCATAACTATTGGATGCTATGCTAACTACCTATCTGTAGATAATCAGTGGATGCTATGCTAACTACCTACCCATAGATAACCAGTGGATGCTTTGCTAACTACCTACCCAAAGATAACCAGTGGATGCTATGAATGAATGAATGAATGAATGAATGAAAGCTTTATTTCGAACATGTTAAAAAAAGAAATAGTTAAAACAACAAAAGACAAAACAAAAACAAGAAAAAACAAGAAAAAACAAAACAAAACAAAAAACACTATTTACTTAACATGTCCGAAAAGGAGTAGGAAGAAGCATAAACTTATTTAATCCTACCCCTTCTCCAATAATCAGAGATTAATAATTAATAATCTGCAGTTGACTTCAATATTAATATAATGTAACTCCCCCCTCAAATTATAACTCCCATCTCTTTCAAAAAACAATTTTTGAATATTCCTAGGGAGTAGGTTGTTATTTGCTTTATACATTACTTGTGCTGTTAGAAGGTGGACCAGATCCGTGAATTTTAATGTTTTTGATTTTAAGAATAATGAATTTGTGTGATCTCTATAACCGGAATTATGAATTAACCTTATAGCCCAATGCACACAGCGTGCGATTTCTGTTGCACGACAACATTCCATTTTTAAGTTTGAATGGAAGTCTATGAGAACATCGCATCCCAACGCACACGGCCCCGATTTTAATCGCACGGCGAAAATTCGATTCCATTCATTTTGAATGGGACAAAGCACACGGCGTGCGAGTTTTGTCGCACTGGAAAAATTTTGCAAATGTTGTAAAAGTTTGTGGTGCGATGGATTATTGCATCACAATGGGACAATTGGGAAAACTTCAACTGGTCTATCTAAATTAATTGAGTCACTGATAACGGGGAGAGAGACTGGAGCATACATTTTTGACTGTCTCCTTTTTTGCGATTTCGCGGTTGAAAAGTTGCATAACTTGTTGAAAAGTTGGGTATCTAATCTAGCCAGCCAGACCGAGCCACTTTGAAACACGCGCAAGCACACGCACATGCATTATGATTATTCCCTTTTATTTTTTTCTCTATTTGATTATAGGAAGACTCACTCATCCTTACCCTAACCAGGGTTCGTAACCAGACCCTTCCCTTCCCTTTTACCACCTTGCACATAGCCTAGCCCTAGGTCATGGGTACTTATATTTCTTATGGTAATTCTAAAACTTAGCCCTACTAAAAAAAGCTATGTTTTTAGTCTAGGGCTGAAGTTGGAAGCAGATTCACGCCTGCCTGCCGGAGTTCATATTAGGTAAAAAGGGGAGGGTCTAAGCAGACGCTCTGGCTAATTGAATTACCGTTCCGTATTGGTCCTAAACTACCATGTGACATTATACGGAAGTAGTTGAAAGTGGGCGGCTACATCTGTGTCTTTTTTTTCCACATACAAGACATATTACATAATAATAACAATCGAGCATGTAGGCACAATATTGTAGAGTGAACGCAGGAACAATCGTCAGCCAGACGGACTTACATATTGAGCCTCATCGGTTGGCAGTGCACCGCTCAGACCCCACGTGGGGGGGTCTCAAATACCCGGCGAGTTACGTGCCCTTTTAATTATTTACTATTCAGCCAATATGTCCAATGTTTGTCTTATTTATAGGCCTATGATTATTTGAATGAGATTAATTTGTACTACTGTATATTTATGATGATTAATTGGGATGCATGATCAGTTGTGGAAGTTGAGTCCTAGGGTGAATAGCTAGATGTTGGACTGTCTCCGTCCTCCGAATCTATGTCTGCCTGATCATCGCCCATAATAATAAAGTGGCTTTTATAATACACCTTTCTGGCTGTGTGTTTTGTGCGCTCCCTCTCCTGACATTTTACCATTACCCCTAAATCAGGGGACCCACATATTTTATCACAATATGTCCAGTTGTATCTTGTAGAAATTGTGGAAGCAAGGCAAGCAATATTGGTAGAGCCTATTGTAATCAGCCTGCCTGGTCCGACTACGTAACAATTGAGAATGGAATGTTGAGGTGCAACATAAATTGCATCGCACGCCGTGTGCATTGGGATGCGATGTTTTATGATTTTCTCATAGACTTCAATGGTGTGAGTTGAAAATGGAATTCTGCGGTGCAACAAAAGCATTGCACGCCGTGTGCATTGCAATGGAATGTTGTCGTGCAACAGAAATCGCACGCTGTGTGCATTGGGCTTATGGCTCTTTTTTGCAATATTAATAGTGATTGTAGTCTATATTTATAAGTATTGCCCCAAACCTCCGCACAATAATTTAAATGCTATGCTAACTACCTACCCAAAGATAACCAGTGGATGCTATGCTAACTACCTCCACATTGATAACCAGTGGATGCTATGCTAGCTACCTACCCCTAGATAACCAGCGGATGCTATGCTAACAACCAATTTTTTATTATTTTTTTATTTTTATTTTCTTTCCTAGCACCAGGGGAGCCACCCCTCCCAAATTTCGTTGTTTGGTACCTGTACTATAGCAATGACAATAAAGACCATTCATTCATTCATTCATACACATTGATAAGTGGATGCTATGCTAACTACCTCCACATTGATAACCAGCGGATGCTATGCTAACTACCTCCACATTGATAAGCAGTGAATTGTATGCTAACGGCTAACAAGGCAACAGCAAGTGTTCTTTATCGGAGCAGGAAGAGGGAAACCCAAACAAGCCAGATTGGGCTGAGCGGAGGCCAGAGGGGTGACAGATTACACAAACAAGCCTGTTTAGATCGGCCCAATCACCCAGGGGAGCACACACACAGGAAGAGATAAGAAGGCACTACAGCCACTCTGTGTGAGTGTGAGTGTGAGTGTGTGTGTGTGTGTGCGCCAGCCCGTGTGTGCGCCAGCCTGTGTGTGTGTGTGTGTGTGTGTGTGTGCATGACCGCCGCGCACGTGTGGGTGGGTGTGTGGTGTGCATATGCAGCCTAAAAATACAACCCACTTTTCAACCCACTCAAATTGAGCTAAGCGTTTAACTAACTACATTAAAATGTCTAACGCTTGACCCATCATTACTGCACTCTCCCCCCCCCCACCCCCGTTCATGGAGCGGAAAGGGGGAATGGGGGCTGTGAATGCAGGAGGAGGCAGGAGTGATAGAATCTAGATCAGTCATTACAGTAGCAGAGGAGGGCAGGGAGAGAGGGAGAGGGTGATTACATGCCCACTGGTGCCTCTAATGGCTATGTAAGGAGGGAGGCAGACACACACACTCACACTGCCTGGCTGGCTCCCAGGATAGACTGTATACTGGGAATGCTGGGGGGAGGGGGGTAACCCTGCACTGGGACACGGAGGTGGAGATTGTAGGGTGTAGGGGGGGGGGGGGGGAGGGCAGGGAGAGAGAGGGAAACAAAAGAAAGTGGGGCAGAAGAGAGAGAGAGAAAAGAAGAGGAGTTGTTGAGAAGAGGGTTGCAGACAGACAGGCATGTGTCACACGCACACGTCAGACACACACACACACACAACCCACTCAAAAACAGCTCCCTCATCATCACCGCCGACACCTCGCCTCTCTTCCTCTCTTCCCCCTCCACCCCTTTTTTTGTTTTTCCTCTTCCCTCCCTTTTTCAGTCTCATCTTTTATTATTTCATCCCGGTTCCATGTCTCTTCCTCTCTTCCTATATTTCCTCTCTCTCTTAATCCCCCCCCCATCCCTCTCTCTCTCTCTCTCCCTCATAAATCTTCCCTCCCTCCCTCCCTCCTCCAGTGTTCCATCAGGGAGAAGAGAAGGAAACCCTGTATCACTGGGAAAGACACAAGCCACAAAACCCAGTGAGAGGAGGGAGGGGGGAGAGAAAGAGAGAGAGGAGGGAGGGGGGAGAGAAAGAGAGAGGAGGGAGGGGAGAGAGAGTGTCAGTGAGAGAGTGAGAGTCAGAGATGGAGAGATAGAGAGAGAGAAGGAGACAGAGAGAGAGACAGAGAGAGAGAGACAGAGAGAGAGAGAGACAGAGAGAGAGAGACAGAGAGAGAGACAGAGAGAGAGACAGAGAGAGAGACAGAGAGAGAGAGAAAGAGAGAGAGAGACAGAGTGAGAGAGAGAGAGAAAGAGAGATGGAGAGAGACAGAGAGAGAGAGAGACAGAGAGAGACAGTGAGAGAGAGAGACAGAGAGAGAGAGAGAGAGAGAGAGAGAGAGACAGAGACAGAGAGAGAGAGTGTGTGTGTGTGTCAGAGAAAGAGAGTGTGTCCACGAGAGTCAGAGAGAGAGAGAACACTCACACACCATTGAGGAGTGAGGGAGCGAGGGAAAAGAGGAGAAGGGGGGGGGGGGGGATGCACGAAGAGAGAGCAGCCAAGACGGAAAGAGGGGGCAGTGACTTGTGTTCATGACAGAGGGAGGACGGAGGAGGGGGGAGGGGGGGGAGAGGAGAGGGAGACCCAGACAGCTTTTCTTAGCCTCTGCCGCTCCGGAGTAGAAGAGAAAGCATCTGCTCCGCAAAAGCCACCGGGACAATGTGGACGTCTGAGAGACGCTTTATAAATACAAGTTATTGTGTGTGGGCAAGCCTGGAGGCTGCACTGGAAAATAGGTTGCACACACACACACACACACACACACAGGAATAAAATGGGGGACTTATATGGGGTTGTGATATGTGTTTTTTTGGACTGAGATGTAGTAATGCGGTCCGCCAGTGGTTTTCACCCCAGGGCTGTGTGTGTGTGTGTGTGTGTGTGTGTGTGTGTGTGTGGAGTCCTGATCAGGTTGCTGCACTGGGTCAAATGAAATGGATGCAGCTTAAGTGATGGACTGATTAGATGTGTGTGTGTGTGTGTGTGTGTGTGTGTGTGGGGGGGGGGGGGGGCGTAGGTAGGGGTTGATTGTAAGACTATACACTAGGCATTCATACAGTTTACACACGCAGACACACACACACACACACACACACACACACACACATCTCTAATCAGTCCATCACTTAAGCTGCATCCATTTCATTTGACCCAGTGCAGCAACCTGATCAGGACTCCACTATCACTATACACACTATCTACAAGATGCCCCGCCCACCCTCCACCAAGGGGACAGACACGTCTCTCCCTCCCTCCCTCCCTCGCCGTACATTCTCCTACCGTGTTCCCCTTCTACACATGTGTGTGTGTCTGGAGGAGGGTGTGATTGTGTATGTGTGTGTGTCTGGAGGAGGTGTGTGTGTGTGGAGGAGTGTGTGTGTGTGTGTGTGTGTCTGGAGGAGGTGTGTGTGTGTGTGTGTGTGTGTGTGTGTGTGTGTGTGTGTGTGTGTGTGGTGGAGGTGTGTGTGTGTGTGTGTGTGCGTTGGGGGTGGGGGTCAGAAGTGACGACTCAGAGAAAAGTGAAGGCTTTGCAATAAGCTGGGAGGAGACAGATGGGGTTTGGAGGGGTTCGGGTGTGTGTGTGCGTGTGTGTGTGTGTGTGTGTGTGTGTGGTTACATTGGGGATCACGTTTGCCACTGGATCCCTGAAAACGTGGAGGAGGCACATTCCTGACATGATCACCATAATCCCTCCATGGTGTGTGTGTGTGTGTGTGTGTGTGTGTGTGTGCGTGCGTGCATGTGTGTGTGTGTGTGTGCGTGCGTGCGTGTGTGCGTGTGTGCGTGCGTGTGTGTGTGTGCGTGTATGTGTGTATTCAAATCACTTCTTGAATTGACTGAACTCCTACTGAACGGACGTCAACCCTGCTGCCACTCCTGGACGTGTTAAGAGTCCATTTCTCCCGAAAATCTGCTCAGAAAACGGTCGGGGCCGACGATCGTAAATATGAAACGTGTTCAATATTTACGATCAAAAGTCCTCTTGTGTTTGGGGGGCGAAACAGACAAACTTGCGAGTCCGATTGTGACGTGGAATGGAATGTAGCCGATCAAGAAGTGAGCTGACTGACGCATCTTCTTCTTTTCACTTTATTTGCCCTGTCGCACATGGCTGCCTCTACAGGTCAGTCAGGGTACTACTACCCTGATCACGCCAGATTTCTGGCTTGGGGGACGAGACTCTAGAGCAGGGGTGGCCAACCCGCGGCTCGCGAGCCGCATGTGGCTCTTTGCCTGTCTGTGTGCGGCTCTTTAATCCATTCATTAAAAGTGCGTGGCTCACTCTCTGTGTCTCGATAGACATTGTTTTGGTATGGCAATCTATGGCACTCGCCATACCTGGATTCAAAAATAATAAAAAATCCCCAGAAAATGTAATTTGAATCACGTTGTGTCATTTTGGTGATTTTATCCACTCCACACAACGGTCCTCCCGGCCAGGGTTCGAGTTATAAGCTGAGCTTTGTGGGGGTCTCCAAAATAACAGTGCGAAATGTTCTCATGCACGCGCGCGAATCATGCCCACACAGCGATGGGACTTACACGTTTTAATTAGCCATAGGCTACTCATTTCACCACATCAACAGCACCACATGGAACAACAGCTATAAGCGATAGTTACGGGTATCTCGGCCAATCATTTTGTTGTTTTTGCTATACAGTCCATTCACTTTCCCTGTTAGCACGACACATTGTCCACATCTCCATTTCCAGTGACATCGCACCTGACATAAATAATCATGCTCGTCCATGAATTGTGCTTTCATCTAATGTTATGCTACTACGGGAATCAAGTGATTTGACCTTATAAATAGTGTTGTTCCGATACCGATACTAGTATCGGCATAGCCACCGATACGCACAAAAATGCTGGTATCGGTATCTGCGAGTACGAACAAATAATAACTCCCGATACCACGTTGCGTTTTTCTCAGCTTGTCTGTAACCTGACACCGCCTTCCTAACACAGACATGCGCAGACATGCCCAGGCATGCTCCTCCCAGAGCAGCTGCTCTCAACCAATGGCGTGGCAGCTTTCGTTTTCACTTCACTATCGCGGAAAAACAAACACGCATGCTATAGAGGAAAACATGTCGGCGGTTTGGAGATATTTCAAGGTGGATAGTCCGGTGTGTACAACGGCTAAATGCACAATTTGCGGTCTCAATGTGTCGAGGGGTGGCACTAAAGCTGCCAGTTTCAATACTAGCAACTTAATTAAGCATTTAAAGCTAAAACATATTAAAGAGCACGACGAGTTTCTGTCATCTACTGCAGCGACAGCGAGCAAGAGAACGGATGGAGCAAAACAACAAATGCTGAGTAGCGCATTCCATAAAAAGGACCAGTGGGACGCGACGAGTGAAATGGCAAGAAATATGACTGAGAAAATGTCTGAAATGATTGTGCTCTGTGACCTGCCCCTCTCCTTTGTTGACAATGTGGGATTCCGCCTTTTTATGGCTCACGCGGTACCTAAATACAAAATACCAGGTCGCAAATACATCACGGAGACGGCCGTCCCTGCCCTCAATAAGAAGGTGACTGAGCATGTTTCAGATAAGCTAGGAAAGGTGCAGGCCATCAGCTTCACTACGGATATTTGGACCAGCGACTTCTAAAATAGTATTATTCCCTCAGGTAGGCCTACATCTTATGTTAGTCTCAAATGGGCCTTATTTTGTTTGTAAATGTTTACTTGCTGTTGCACTACTTGTACGGTTTTATATCTTAAAGTTATTTTGTTTGTAAATGTTTACTTGCTGTTGCACTACTACTACGACTGTTTTATATCTTAAAGTTATTTTGTTTGTAAATGTTCACTTGCTGTTGCACTACTACTACGACTGTTTTATATCTTAAATGGATATTGCACTGATTGGCATCTGTGAGAGCCACATTTCAGGTTTTATAAGGGGTTGATTTTCTTGTCACCATACCAGGTAGATAATAAAAAAAAGTTCTATAGCATTCACTCTCTGTTGGTCTTTTTTCCTGTTTTACAAAGGTTTTGAGCAGTGCCAGACTAAGTGTTAGCAATAATTTTACATCGAGGTGAGTATGCGTTTTTTTTTTTCTTTTTTTTTTCAAAACGCCGTGGTATCGGATCGGTACTCGGTATCGGCAAGTACTGCACGGTCAGGTATCGGTATCGGTATCGGGATCAAAAAATGGTATCGGAACAACACTACTTATAAATGAATTTGTTTAATCTCTTGTGCAATGTGCTCTACAATCTGGGCACATGAATGATCGGATCGGTGAGCAGGGGCCAACTGTCGCGCCATTCATCTCATTAAGTTTCATAATTGGATTCAGTTTTGTTACATAACATATATAATATATGTATCCTTTCTTTAGACAGTATGGGCTGTCCTGAACGAACTAGCTAGCTGTCTCCTTATACATACTGGAGGTGAGTTCTGCTACTTTCTTCGGAAGCACTTGCTTTTGTTTGAGCTCTGCTATTTCAACAGTTTCAACGTTAGGTGTCATAACAGGTGCAGCTGAATTCAAGTTTGGTTCCTTGGTTGAAAACCCGAAACTTTCCAGGCTTGTCGACTCAGTCGGCAGCAGTGGCCTTTTTTGGGGCGGCATGATAGCTAGCTACGGAATGTTTTCTTCTCAATAATCACGTTCGCAAGCTCTCAACGATCATATTCTGCTGTTGCACAATATTCTACTGCGCCCCATAGTGTCTTGGTGGTAAAGTGCAGGCAGTCAAAGGCCTACTCACTGTCATTCACAGGAGATTAATGCTGGTGCGCGTATTTCTTTTGGAAAACGTGTTTATTTTAGAATATTTATCATATAAATAAATATAAATAATACTCATTACATTGACATTTATGATCAAATAATGGTTGTGGTAATGTATTATTAGCGACCCCCACAGATGTTTGATTTTACTGCTTTCATGGGAGCTCAGACCTTCCTTATGGGAGCTCAGCTCCCATTGGCTCCCACATGACTCGAACCCTGCTCCCGGCTCCATCTCACCCCACCAGCCAGGCGATGTAGTGGAGCGCAGGGTTGCCAGACGGGATTTGACAATTTCCAGCCCAACCAGTCTAAAAGCTGCCAAATTCACCCGTCCAGTGTGACCAAAAGTAGCCCAATCTGGCAACACTGGTGGAGCGGGACATCGGTTCCTCAATAAACAAGCCATGAGTAACGTTAATGTTAAAATCTTGTCCATGATTCTCGTTCATTCAGGTGGGTTAAACAAACTGTATAAACGCCATAATACTGTTGGTTCAAATGTAATATATTAATGAACAAGTTCATGTCATGTTCTGTCAAACATGTTCTAATGTTATTTTAGTGAAAAAACGGACCTAACGTCACCCGCGATTGTGAAACTAACTCTAACAAGCTAATTAGCGAACATTAAAGATTACAACAGCTAGTTTACGTATGTCAACAATGTCTCTATTCTCAATAATTTCAGTAATAATTGTACCAAATTGGGGCCAGTAAAACTAACTTGTGTGTAAGTTATATGTGTGTGCAAGCATGTTTTCATATTGTCAATCGTCTCACTTTTAGTAGGTGAGCTGTAACAAAAATATGCCAGGGAAAAAAAGGAAAATGGACATAAATACCTTTTTTGGTCAAAGGGCAGCAGAGACAAGTACAGGGACACAGGTGAGGTCTTACAATACTAGTGTTTTAACAGTGCAGTTAATTTAGAGCTAAACCTGTAATGTTTTGTTTCTAAGGAGATTGAACCAGTCTGCCTGCTAGGAAAGATGTAGCTACAGTATGAATGTGCTACAGTATGCTACACCTACATACTGTAGCTGTCTCCTTTATTCATTACCTTAATGTCATATAAGTCAATTGTATAGAAACAACTCACCAAAATTGACTATTGCACAACTGATTTGGCAAAAAAAATCCACCAGGGGGGGGAAACCCCCCCTCAACCCCCCCACTCTGTACCTTGCCATACCTTGGCCTTTGCTGAAATGACAACACTGGTCTCATAGCCTATTGGAAATGTATTGCGTGTGTGTGTGAGAGTGAGAGCTTTTGTGAGCCCGCATGTATGATGTGGCTCTTTCTGGTACCCCAACCATTTTTTTGGGCTCTTAGTCTCCGACTGGTTGGCCACCCCTGCTCTAGAGTCTAGAGTCAAGCCAGAAATCTGACGTGATCTATCTAGAGCAGGGGTCGGCAACCTGTGGCACGCGTGCCAGCAGTGGCACGCGACAGCTTAAACAGTGGCACGCAAGCAATAAGTGCGAGAATGGGAGAATGTTTTTATTTTATGTTGGCCGCGTTCGTAAATTCGCGCACACTGGGTTCAACGTCATAATGGGACCAAGTAATTTGATTGGACTAGAGGCAGTCTCGGGGACGCTCCGGCGCTCTCAGGGCGAATTTACGAATGCAGCCCTAGTCTCTCTTCCACTCCACGAGAGCCGTATTCTGGCGCCTATTTTCAAAGTAAAATTCTGAATTCGATTCGATACAAGTGTTACTGTTAAGCACACATAACAATATAATAATAATATATAATAAGAGTGGGGTTTTGTGTCCCAGAAAGACCGTGCTGTATGTGTCCTATGTCACGAAAATGTTGTTTGCCGAACTTCAAGCGTTAAACGGCATTATGAGACCAAACATCAGAAGTCGTTCAAGGATGAAACAGACAAGGCCGAATCAATAAGACGTGCTGTGTCAATATATATGGGAAGCAGGCCAGCACCTTTAAAGCATTTGCCACTGCTAAAAATCACGCAACTGAAGCAAGCTTTCGCATTGCTCATTGCATTGCGAAACGTGGAAAGCCATTCACTGATGGAAAATATATTAAGGAGGCTTTCCTCTGTAGCTCAGATGTTTTGTTTGAAGGCTTATCAAACAAAGACACAATAAAATCAAGAATAAAAGACATCCCAGTGTC